>NW_010426290.1:166770-171670 GCF_000710305.1 Buceros rhinoceros silvestris | reverse complement strand
TGTCCCCCCCCCCCCCCAGTTTCTGGCTATGTTTTAGGCTGTCTTTTGAGATTTTGAGGTTCTTTTTTGCTATCTTCAGCTCAGGCTGTTCGCTATACCAGAAGAGTAATCAAGGAATTCTGTACTATCCTATTAATCTTGCATCTGGATTTCATGAGCTGTTCCTTAAGGCATGCAGTAACAAAACAAAAGAGGTGGCTGGTGTGCAGGAATGATTTGAGCAGCGTGCTTTCTGTCCAGACTCTGTCATGCTCTTATGTGCTGCACTGTTTGCATACGCCTGAACTCGCTGTGTGAGGAGGATGCAGATGGACAGATTTTTCAACTACCAGCAGTACTGTTGTGGGAGTCCAGCAAAGGCTACTGAGTCAGGACTTTTAACAAAAAGTTGAGTTTTATTGAAAGCAATTGAACTGCAATGCGTGGTGATGAATGAATATGTGGTGGTAGGATTCTGCCAGTTCAGATGTTGCTTTTCTGTTTGCACAGTGTTTGTAAGTGGGATATGTTTCCAACTAGATATTGTTCTGATAGTGATTAAAAAGGATATTTCTGTACCTATTCTTTTCCAGGATGTATTTATGTTGAATTTGTACACCATTAAATAACTTTAAACTCATACATATGTTTTTTAATGGCTAGTGAAACTTGTTTTCATGTAAACAGTTTTACTAATGAGAAGAGGATGTATAGTCGGCATTTCAGCAACAACAGGCAGAAAATGCATTGGACAGGCTTATTGCCAAGCAAGCTGGATATGGAAATCAATACGAGGGAAAACCCCCCTAATGATCAATGTGAAGGAGGGGAAATAATTTGGTTGAGAAAGTTTAACAGCTTTGGCTGCATGGACAGTGGGATAGAGTGCACCCTCAGCAAGTTTGCCAACAACTCCAAGCCGTGGTGTGGTCGACACACTGGGGGGAAGGGGTACCATCCAGAGAAACCTTAATAGGCTAGACAGGTGGGCCTGTGTGAACCTCGTGGAGTTCAACAGGGCCAAGTGCAAGGTCCTGCACGTGGGTTGGGGCAATCCTGAGCACAAATACAGGCTGGGCGATGAGTGGATTAAGATCAGCCCTGCAGAGAAGGACTTAGGGGTACTGAATGAGAAGCTGGACACAAGCTGGCAATGTGCATTTGCAGCCTAGAAAGCCAATTACATCCTGGGATACATCAAAAGAAGTGTGACCAGCAGATCCAGGGAGGTGATTCTCCCCCTCTACTCCACTCTGGTGAGACCCCACCTGGAGTACTGTGTTTGGCTGTGGGACCCTCAGTGGAAGAACGACATGGACCTGTTGCAGTGGTTCCAGAGGAGAGCCACGAAGATGATCGGAGGGCTGGAGCACCTGCCCTATGAGGACAGGCTGAGAGAGTTGGGGTTGTTCAACCTGGAGAAGAGAAGGCTCAGGGGAGACTTTATAGCGGCCTTCAAGTATGTAAGGGGGGCCTACAGGAAAGCTGGAGAGGGACTATGCAAAGGCGTGAGGTGATAGGACAAGGGATAATAGCTTTAAACTCGAAGAGGGTAAATTTAGATTAGATATGAGGGAGAAATTCTTTACTGTGAGGGTGGGGAGACACTGGAAGAAGTTGCCCAGAGAGGCTGTGGATCACCCATCCTTTGAAGTGTTCCAGGTGAGGCTGGATGGAGCTTTGAACAGCCTGATCTAGTGGAAAGTGTTTCCTTGCCCATGGTAGAGGGCTTGAAACTAGATGATCCTTAAGGTCCTTTCCATCCCAAACCATTCTATGATTACACAACTGTGTACTTCTCACTGAAGTACAAAGCCTACAAAATCAGGTATGTTCACTGATTTACAGATTGCTCAACCATCTGTGTTCTGAGTCAGCTGAATGTCTTTTGTAAGAGACAGTGGCATATTCTGAGAATCAGAAACACCGCAGGTCGCTGCTTCTTTGAATCTTATGTTTCCAGATGGAAAGGGAAGTGTTCTCATTTTTCTCCTTGCTTTTTGTTTTGTTTTCCCCTGGAATTGATTGTAGCTGTCGAGCTAACAAGGGTAGATTGTCTGCTTTCACAAATCATGCGTGCTTTTGGACAATAGCGCTATTTGCTTGCTACTTTATCAGTCCA
Organism: Buceros rhinoceros silvestris; assembly: GCF_000710305.1. Classification (NCBI taxonomy): domain Eukaryota; kingdom Metazoa; phylum Chordata; class Aves; order Bucerotiformes; family Bucerotidae; genus Buceros; species Buceros rhinoceros. Next base: position 169,569 of record NW_010426290.1, on the reverse strand, counting down.
GAGCAAACTGTTCAATCTTTTTCTTTTTTTATTACAGTTGCACAGAGCATGGGCTTGGCTGTTAACATTGAACTGGACTGTGTACAAACAAAATAAGTAAGAGTCATCCCAGCTTTGTCAGCCACTGAAATACCTTATCTACTTTTCTGGTTTAAAAAGCCTGTTTGCATTTTCCCCTGTATCTCATCTGCAAAGTATAAGAACTTGCAAGCATCCTATAGTTCATGCTGTATGAATGGATGGAGAAAATAGTCTGCTGCATGTCTGGAATTTGATATTTACACATCACATCTGAAAATGAAGATTGTTTTGACCCAGCTGCTGCTATGCTCAGTGAGAATGCCTCATGCAGTAAATAGAAAACCGCTTTTGAGTCTTGGGATGAGCATATATGGCACTAGTCCCCTGTGGGAGAACGATTGCTCTGTTGTGGTATGTTATTTGACTGGGGTCACATTTGGGTACAAACTGGGTGGAAGCACTGTGAAATCAGCAGAATTGTATCCAGCCAGAAGGATTTGCCTGTGCAGCTCCTTGTCAAATTCTGGACCTAAACTCCTAACAGTATAGATTTATCATTATATGACTTGAAATTTCTTCAGGTAGCAGCCCTGCAGTTGAATACTTCATGTCATGAAATTTATGCAGTGCAGCTCCCCACCATGTGCAGAGATGGCCTTGATTCCGAGAGGTGACTTGGGCAGTTCCTAGCTCTGAGCAAGGCTGGTCCTCTGAGTGTGCCTGGATGGATCACTGGGGATTAATGGTGTGTGGAGGCAGCAGACCGTGGTGGGGGAAGGAGAGACAGAAGAATGTGTCTGTATGAAGCTGTTACATGGACTGTCTGTGTCTGTAAACTTGCTCTCTTTGGAGCTGGTGAACGTCACCAGTGTCACTTGTTTGGGTTGCTCTGCAGTAATACATGTGGAGGGAGGTGCTACGTGGGTGACTGTGACATCTAGGGCCAGAGGGGACCTTGTTTTGTTAGCCTGACCACATAGCATTACCTTGCCCGGAGTCCCTGTGGAGAGACGTGCCTGAGTGACAGCCTCTCCTGATAGCCTGCCAAGGAGTTTACCTAGAGTTGGCTCTGCTGTGGTTTGAAGGACCTCTAGTGAAGTTAGAGCCAGTTCATTTGTAGGTAAATGCCCTGCTGAGTGATTTTTGTTGCTGTTGAGAAGTGCACTGTATTTCTAGTCTGAACACAGAACATCACTTTTCAGCCTTGTATTATGTTGAAGCCAGCATGGTGGGTCTTGGGTCTTCAGTAGCATGTTCTATTTGAACTTTTCTGGCAGGACTGGAGGGCCTTGTGAATGGAATTCTTCTTTGCCTGTGGATACTTGCAGGATCAGTGAAGATGTTTGACCTTTCTGTTCTGAATAAATAGTTTGAACTAAGTATCATTGATATGGAAAACTGAAGAGAAAAACAGTAAGGTGGTAAAAAGCTACATTTGATCTTGTAATGACTTCTTTTCAGATGTGGTCTTACTATATTTGTTGGGGCTCTGGATAATCACAGGATTGAATTTCATTGGATCTCAGTTACAGGAATGGAGTCCGCAGTTAAGGAGCTAAGTGAATGGTCCTGAGAGTCAGGTTACTGATGTTTTGAGGAGTTCACTGACTATGCTTGTTTTTTGTTTAGAGGTTCAACAGTGCTTTCTTGTGATGGAGAACCTCCATATGGGTACCGGTTCTCTTCAGGGTGGAGGAGTGGTGGCACGTGCAAATGCTCAGTTATTTAGAAGTCTGGCTGCTCCACTGTAACTGGTTGAGTTGAGCATGCAGTTTGTTTTTTAGGTGATTTGGTGCTACTGGCATCAGCTGCTGTAGATAGCCTGCTTCCCCTCTTGGGCAGGGTGGAGATTGCAGCCTTCCTGATGGTCCTGGTGATGTGATTCCACGGAGAAGACTGCTCTTCAATTGCTGATAAATTGCATGAGCGTAAGGATCCACAGGATGGCTACCTCCTTTCTAGGCAAAGAAATCCACAATGATGTAAACCACTAATTTTTCTTCTATGTTTTATTTTCTGCAGTTCTGCTGTACTTCATGCTCGTGAGCAATGGACATGCTTTCTGCAGTGTCTCTGCCTTTGCAGCTTTGTGCCTACAAATGGTTAAAACTTTTTTTTTTCCCTTTGACAGAAGCCCATTCACTGTTGAATGGAGTCAGTGATTCAGATAGCTGTTTGCAAGGCAAAAGAAAAATTGGAAAATCTGAGCACGGTTTTGTGGTATTTGGCAATCAGCTTTCTCACAAAATACTTCAAGAAATGAAGCTTTCTTAGCATTCATGAGCATTGGTGTCTCCAGGCCCTCACAAATGTGCAGCGCTTGCTGCTTTAGCAATACATGCCTCTTGAGCAAGCAGGACAGGGAATGGAGCCAGCTAGCCCTGAATTTGGGATGAGAGATCTAAGAAATCACAAGACTTGTAAGAACAGATGCTCAAGAGTCAATGCAATGATTGCTTAAGCTCATTTATCCATTTTATATTTTAGATTTAGAGTAATGAACAGGAAGTTTGTAAGTATTGCATTCGTGTAGCCTTGTGTATTGACTGCTGTCCTTGAGTCCTGGCAGTCTCTAGAAATACATGCTATATCTCGGTGCCTGGAAGCCACCTCGGATACACAGCTTGCCCTTCCTCTTTTGCTGCACAGAGTACGTGCTGTAGTAATTGTAACAGAACAAAACTTGAGATTTTTTGATCATAATATGAAGTACTGGCATATCTCATGCTTTTTACTGGATATATTCTCCTTCTCTGCACCCCCCCCCCCACCCCCCCC
>NW_010426290.1:108288-166747 GCF_000710305.1 Buceros rhinoceros silvestris | reverse complement strand
CATATCTCAATGTTTTTACTGGATATATTCTCCTTCCCTGCACCCCCCCCCCACCCCCCCATAATTTAGGTTAAAAATTGTCCATTTGCAGTAGTAAACATGGCTTTGAAAGCTAAGCAAAATGTTAATTTTAAACGGGACAACTTTCGTTTCCTGGACAGAGTCTTGTTAGAGAACATCCAGACTCCTGTTATTGCTCTTCGACAAAATTAATATTCCCCCCCCAAGTCAGTATTTTGAAATAATATTAGTTACAAAAAATCCCCAGGACTGTATTATCTTGTGAAGTGTAGTATCTCTTTTTAATGCAGCGATTCCAAACACCCAGTGAGCGGTCTGCCCTTATGTAATACAAAATGTGAATCATTGTGAAAGACACCAAACCCAGCATCACTGCTGAGAGTAAACGCACTGCTGGATAGAGGCGTATCTTTGCAATCGGAAGCCAGCAATAAATGGAACAGTGAATCAGCTAGTGCAGTAACTGAGTCAGGCAGCCAGCTCAGTTCATGTGAGGGAATGCATGGGTGGACTCTGAGCACAGCGGGGCTGTGTGGGAGCTGCAGGCATGTGTCTAGAGTACATTGAACTTACACACACAGAGGTGGGAATGTGTACCAAGGTGTCAATGAGAAGGAACAGAAAGGTCATGTTGCCTCCAACAGGAAGAATGAAAATGGTGACTTTTTCATTGAAGAGGCTCATGCTTGTCATAGAGAGTGTTTGCTGCTATTATGTCTACTGTCAGTGTGTGAGAGCTGTTACACATCGCTGGATGTGCGTGCTGTCGTTATCAAAATCCTTATCCTGATTTTTATTTTATATTCCATAGTGAGAATTAAAACCCAGTTTGGAATAGTTGTCCAGTTTGGTCTGTGTGACTGTCAGCTTCTCTAGGATAGTTTTAGATACTTTTGTAGGACAGTTTCTTGTACTAAATGCTGTTGCTGTACACAGGTGCTCTGCACAAAGCTCTAATTGCACCTCTTTTTCTTGCTGATGTTCAAATGGATATCCTCGTGCTGAGGTAAGTTGTCTTCACCTCCCTCATCCTTGCTGAGAGCGATGTGTAGAGCAGAACATTGTGTTCACTCAGCCCAAGTGTTAATCTACAAAGTTGGTGTCTACAGCTGATATGGGCACCACAGGCTCTGTTTAGAGGTGGTTCAGAGAAATACATAATGTGATTCACCTTGTCCTGAAGTAACGCTGTGAAATAGCTTACCTTTTGGAGTCTGGGAGATGGCTGCAGCATGCCTGCAGTTGCTTAGGCACATCTACTTCCAGTGCAGACTGTCTGGGTTGCTCCAGTGGATCCCATCTTTTACGTATGTCCTCTTGTCGCAGGTCCTCTTTTACAGTAGCATGTGGTCTTGTTGAGGGACTGCTTGCCATATGCGAAGTAAGCATGTGCTTGGAGAAAACCCAAGCTACCTCCCTGAAAATCTCTGCTGCTAGCTCACTGTGTGGCCGTATGTAGGTTGCACCTTACTTTGGATAAAAATGTTGGTGCCTTGCAGGATGTCACGAGGGCTGGATGATGGCTGTACAAGATTGTACTTCTTAACTCACTGCTGAAGGACAGACTTCTCTGTACTCCGGAGAGTACTCAACTGAACCATGTTGAGAAAGGCGTCTGCTCTTGGGAGGAGGGTTGGGGACTCCCCAGCCCCTCCCATCTGAGGCGTTTATTCCTATTTCATAAATAATTTGGTTGTGTGTGGTTTTTTGTTGTTTTTTTTTTTTTTAGGTCAACCACTCACGAATTAAAATGTTTAGAAAAGTCATACGTAGATTTTTCTAAATAAGGTCAGATAAACTTTGCAAACTCAACAGGTGTTCAGGTTTAAAAAAGCAACATAAACCCCTGTTCATATCTGTCATCTAATTTTTTTTCCCTTTGCTGCTTCCTAGTTGGATAAAACTTCACACTTAATTATAAATGGTAGAGGAAATTTAAAATTGCTTATTTCAACCAAATACCATACTGAACTGAAACAGTGTTTCTGAACCTGCATCCCTCCTCTTTCAAAAACTTTGAAACCGGTTAACTAAGCAGTGATCAGACAGAGGCAAATGGGTTTTGCACATGCCTTGTTATTACATATGAGATGTGATGAATAAATATTAGGAGCCCTGGAAGAAAGTGCAAGAAAAGTACCAAGGTTGTATAACCACTTCTGTGTAGTGAGAAGTGGTGTCAATCAGATATGTAGGCATGTTGCAGCAGATCTAGAAGCTGTTTGAAAAGAAATCAGAGCAATTGTTCCTTCTAATGTAAACATTTTGTAACACTAATTAAAGGGTATAAGAAGAAAACTGATGTTTCTGCAAGTAGGGAGTTGTTGTATACTGTTGGGGGAAACAAACTATATTGTTTTGCAATTTATATAATGTAATTTTAAAAATATTGTTCTTAGTAGAATGCCCTCATGGATATAGTCAGTGTCAGTAACCCTGATCTACAGACCTATTACAAAGAAAAGTGGGTCTATGAAGTTGCAGGCAGCTACTTGCACTGTTTTGGAGTAAAGTTGAAGCTAACGGCTTGGCAGTATTTGTAAATTTGGTAGTCAAACTTTTTACAGTTCTTTATATTAAGAAGCAAATCTTTCATAATATCCACAATGTCTTAGCATAAACACTATCACACACAGTCAAGTTGTCACCGTATGTTGAATTCAGAAGTACTGGGAGATGAAATGCTCATTTGCAGTCTTCAAGGGTAATGTTTCTAGTTCAGGATGGACAGGCACTGGGAGTTTTCTACTGCTGCTAGTGTATTCTGGAACAGAGATTTTTGTAATCCCTATTGCTACAGTATTTAATGCTTAAGAATTTTCAGGGCTGCAAACCTACCCCTTTCCAAGCCTGCAGTTTATCACTGAATCAAAGTTTTAACTTCCAAAGCTGTACTGTGTTGAAGTTAGAGTCTGGGAGATGAAAATAGATTTCTCTTGGTTGCTTTGCAAACTGTGTCTTCATTTATGTGAGCAATGAAAAACCCTACTGCAGCCTGGTGCTTCGTAGCCTAGAGATCAGAAAATCCTTTTATAAAGACATTTTTTTATTTAAATAAGAAAAAAAATTTCCACAAACCCCACCTTCTTTCTCAGGACTGGGTACTGGTATGTCTATCAGGCAGCTTTCTCTTTGGTTCTCTGCTGCTTCTCCATAATCCTTCATAATCTCCCCCTGTGTATCACTGGCTGTTTATTATTACTTCTCCCAGTGTGGGTCTTACCCAGTGTTTTTCCCCACGATGTTTAAGTGTATGTTTGTTGGGTTAGCAGATGAAGCATGTACACAGGAACAGAGGGGTTATTTTAAAGCAGTTCTGCTTCTTGGCACAGATGGGCACTGTGATCTTTACTCTCCCTGTTCTTCCTCACTTTCCATTTGGCACTTTCCTGCCCTGTCCTGATGAACATTGATGCTTACACCTGCATATACTGAAATTCATGTACAGTATTGTTAACGCATTGTGAAGCTAAATGAGCTGCTTACATGATGCTGATGGCATGAAGTTTTGAATTCAGACTTGCTCATGCCCTTAATAAAAATGCTTCACAGCTGGGAAGCATTTTGTTTCTGTGGATCCGTTGAATAAAAGTGCCAAATTAAAGGTGAGAAATCTGAAATCACAGCATTTTTCCTGTGAGTACTGTCAAAAATACAAAGTTTCATGAATAGCAATTAGCATGAAACAGTAATCTGGGTGTAGTGAGTTAGTGATCGAGTGCTGGAGAACCCATTGGGATGGCTAAACGCTGTTGAAGCTGGAAAGATGCTTTACCACCTGCAGTGACCTATGAAGCAGTCTGGATGGCATGCTGGGTATGCAGGGTGAAAACCAAGTGCCTTGCTGGTACGCAGAACTTGCCTGATCAGGCTTTGCTAGCATGAAAGTTCACACCAGGTAAATCCTAAAATTCTGAGTTTAATACTTCCTTGATTTCTCAGGTTATTCACTTCAGACATTTGCACAAATTTGAGGTTCTTGGAACTGTTGCTGTGCCAAAGTTTTCAGGCCAATACAAGTGAGTTTTGAATGTCTTGGAAGTTAATAGTGGTTTCAAATGAAGTATTCAAATTAGCAACTCCCAGCCTTAAAACGGACTGCTCTAAAATCTTTTTAAGTTCTGCGTGGTAGCTGTTCAACACAGAATTTATTGTGAATGATTTAGGATGTCTCTGCTTATTAAGTGCTGGTATCTGAGTGAAAGGAATACTGCCATCTAGCATTGTACATACCAGTATCAGTGCTGGCTAGAAGGAGAATTCTTTGTTCCAGGAAAAATTTATTAATCATATCTTTCAATTACATTGCATTCAGACATTGCTTGTTTTACTGCAAGTTAAAAGACTGTGGGGGGTGGGGGTGGGGAATGACTCTCAAAAAGTAGGAGAGATTAGGAGAAATTGCATATTTGATCAGGGAGGTCAATGTACAGTTTCCTGCTGTGATCATATGTCACCGTTGGTGAAATCAGTAGCAGGTCTAGGTTCTATGTATTTGTCATCCAAAGAGTAGTTTTTTTGATCATAAGGCATGAAATGTGTTGGTTTTCACCTGCAGCAGGAGCCTGTTGCAAGTCGAGATGCTGACTTTCATAGAAGTAGCAGTTCTTCCTCTTTGGTGTAAGGAACGTGGGGAGTGTGCTTGTGTGTGGTGCTCGCCATGGGGATGTTACTTGAGGAGGGCACAGAGTCTTCTGCTGTGAATAGGTTAGAGCCAGAATGGAGGAAGGTTTTTTGGGGTGAGGTGAGCAAATGGTTGCTCTAGGAGAAGCTTTGGAAAATGTCATCAGTGGCAGGTATGGGGAAGAACCTGACAAGCAAGTAGGGTAGCTCCTAAATGGAGAAGGGTAGGATGTTGTAGCCAGAGGCAAGAAGTAATAAGGCCAAGAAGGGTAATAATCCCTCCAGTAATGCCTGTGCTGAGCAGGGAAGAAGGTTCAGTTATGACCCTGCCAGCAGTGCTTTGAAGTGGACCAGAAACACCTGTAGCCTTCGGACAAAATTTGTGAGAAAAGTTGTGCAAGAATTTAGTAGAGCTGGGGGAGGGGAAGGGAGGGCAGCCTGCCTGCAAGGAACAGGACCAAGGGAGCGTTTCTGCTGTGTATGGGGGGTGGGGGTGGATACAGAAACCACGAAAGGAAATGTTTGAAAATTGCAAGTCCTGGTTTGTCCTGGTTTAATATAAAACCAGTTCGATTGACATATGAAACAAACCAATTAAGGTATTCCTTCCCCTCCACGTCACTGCATCTCAGTGTTTAGTGATGTGGAGGTGAAGGTTAGTCAGCGTGCACCCTTGGTTTTGCTGTTGAGACACTACAGCAGGGAGGGATGGGCTAGAGCCTTAATGTTAAGCAAGTTAGGGATAGTGAGGTGAATGAGGAACAGAAAAACTTGAGCTAAGTGAGTTCTCTGGTCTTGAAATGTATCTTTGTGTTGCGTCAGCATGTGGAAGTCCTGCTCTATTTGAGAGACACTGGTTTTCTTAGTAGTGTGACCAAACTACTACACAGACTCTACAGCAGTAGGTAGTAGGAGACGTACATAGTGTTATGTTTTTTCTTTAACTGGGATTTCTGAGCTCTGTCTCCATGAGCTGAATTCTGTCCCTGACTGATACCCGAAGGCGGACCATGAGACAGTGAGATGCACAACTGTAGAAACCAGACTCTTCCAGTGTGGTTTGTTGATGCTGCCAACCTCAACAAATGACATCAAAATGTATCATTGCTGGCTCTGCAAATAGGTCTGCTGTGATGTAAAAATCTGCTGTTTTTCCTGGTGGTTGATACCCATTTTGGCAGCTGATGCCTGGTAGAGTGACTGCCCCTCTCGAAGGGAAGAATTGGGGTTCCTTTGCATTGCCCCAGTGAAACACATACACAGCATCTGAAGGTGAAGGCTCTCTGTATCCTGCCCTGGTGGTATCGTGCTTTGCCTCCTCTTGACTGATTGCTCAGATATTTAATTTTATTCATTTATTTATTAGCAGAATTATTTAAGTGTGAACAATTATATTAAGCTTTGCTGTTACTTGTTTTTTTGGAGGCAGTCTCACTGTTTTTCTAGTCACCTGCAGGGTTCTCTGCGGTTGACGAAAAATTTCAAGATCTTGCTAGTAAAGTATTTTAGTATAAAATCAGTTGTGAAACAGGAAAAGAATCTACTGGTGTCACTTTGTTCTTTTTCCAATGAAATTGTGAATTCTGTGGTTACCTCAGGTTGGAGGCAGATTGCTATTTCAACCACTGAAAAACTTCAGGAGACAGTTCTGAAAATAAACAAAAACTGGTAAGTCCTTTCCATGGAGTAGTAAATCCTGACAAGGCAGGTGATGATAGTATTAACTTACTCTCACAGGTGTTTCATGCTTTCTTACAGGCACCTTGGTTGAGAGGCCTGTGCATGCAGCTTTGTGCATCCTACCTCACTGCTGGTTTTTGTTAACTGGCCAGAACAGCCTCAATCCTGAAACAGGTTACGGAGAATCTTGCAGTCACTGACAAAGAACTGTATTGCAAAGTGGGTGCCTAATATTAGAAGCTTTTGTAAGCTTGTGGAAGGCATAGGATTTTGTGAAAAGTGACTTTTTTGCTGATGTTTTTCTTACACTGCAAAATTCTTCTCACTTGAGGTTATGAAAGTGAGAGTTATTGCTCCAAATTTTCCAGTAGCAATATTCTCATCAGATGCTGTCACAAAAAAGGTGCTAAGCATCCTGCCCATTTCATTAGAACCGAGTCCTTGAGAGGCAATTCTTACTGTATTTATGCAGTGGTATGTTAAATGTACTTTGACATGAAAAGCAGGTATTCCCAAGTCTCCTACTCAAGTACTGTTATTGCAGAGAAATTACTTTTTTTTCTCCTAAATCTTCTGACAGTTGAGGATAGCTGTGAAATACTACTATTAAGAATGAAAACAGGTTAAAAAAAGGCACAACAGAAAACAACGTCCAAAAGCAAAACCAAAGACTCCAAGCAAATATTCCCCATAACCGCCTCTACTCCCTCTGCTCCCACTGTATTCATACTGGGTTTTTTTAACCTCCTGTCAAGAAGAGGAGGCTTGTTCTTTCCAGACAGTGTGGGGGAGACTTGCATATAAGTTTTCTTTCAGATTTTGAAAATATGAACTTCTTTCAGGCTAAATCAGTGGAAAAAAAATTAATGAGAAAGCAAATTGTTTGCATGTTCGTAAGCTTGCTAGCAAGTGAATAGTGTGTTTCTAATGGAGGCAGGAATTAGCAGAAAATCGAAGAGACTGCAGAACATACATGGCTGTCGCAGAGTACTTTTTGCAGATCATCATAGAGGGTTTCTGGCACCAGTTCTGAACACATTCTGTCTGTGTTTCAGAGCAAGCTTCCTTTCTTAAAGCTCTGTACTGGAGAGAAACAGTACTTTGGCGAGTACAGATGTGCACCGAGAAGGGAAACCTGAGCCTGCTTAATGGCATGTCCATCATTGATTCCTGCAGGAACTGATTAATCGTAGCATTTAAAAAATAAAAAGAAAAAAGTGGTGTGTGTGTGTGAAACCGACCTTGTTTAAAATATGTGCTAGTAAAAGCAAAACTGAGTCAGGATGCAGTAGAAGGCCCAGAAATGTAACTGTATGATATGTGGATGCACCAGAGTTTTAATTAAAAAATAATTTTAACCTAAAAAAAGCACCTGTGGGGAACAGGAGGAAATTGGAAGAACAGAGGTAACACTTTACTGTCACTCATACTCAAAGTGCATTTGCAGTGAGGTGTTTGCATTTACAATCCAGTGACTCTGAATGTGGATATTTACTGAGGTTTTGTTTGCTTGTGGTTTGTAAGTTCTAGACAGAAGAAACAAAATGAGATTCCCAGGTTGGTTATTTAAAAAGTATATGTGGAAAAAAAAAAAAGAAGACTGAGGCGATGTTATGACCAGATGTCCATAAAGCCAGAAGCCAAAGCACAAGCCTAGTGCTTATGCATGAGTTTCGTGTGAACAGGAGCAGCGCCCTGGCCCCACTGGGTTTGTAGTTCGTTTTGAGTGACTGGACTGGGATGAAATCTGTGAAATGCTGCTGAAGGCAAAATCCAGTTTGCTAAAAAATAGGATTTTCTTTGTCTTATCTAGTGAACTGAGGAAGTTCACTTACATTAGTTTTGTTCTTCGTTATTTTTGTGGTGGTTTCTGTATTACATGATGTAGCAGTTAAATTATTGGGTATGGAACAGTGTTCTACGCTGTGTAACAGTAACTGCATTTTAATGCATCTGTAGCTACATTTCTCCAACTAACCTTTGCTGTTGTAACGTCTTCATTAAATCAGATATTTTTTTGGTAAGCATTTTGGAATGTAATAGGCTTTAAAACTTGTGTACACAACAAAAGCCACATTAATAATATTCTAAGAGTTGGAGCAAGACAAGGTATTTTTTATGCTTTGTCCACAAATTCAGTTCCTGTCATTATGGATTACTTGCTTAATTTTCTCGGAAATCTTAATGTAATGGAAACCATCACTTGACTGTTGATTTTGCTCTGACACCTTTAAAGAAAAAAAAAAATCCCTCCAATGATGTGTGTCACACATCTCTGTTTTTTGAGTGACATCTTAATATTTAAGGTGTTGCAGTATCAACAAAGCAAGTTACCAGAGCGGTTTAGTGTTCTACTACAAGATTTCTTACAAAATTATGTAGGTGGGTTTTTTTCTTCATTTGTTTGGGTTTTTTTTTGGGGTGTAAGGCCCATTTGTCAAATGATCAAGGCTTCATCACAGGCAGAGCATTTGAAGGGCTCTGTATGACACAGATGCTGGAGCCCTTTGGTATGTATGTGGTGAATGCTGAAAGGCTGCTGCAGATATGACCAGCTTGAGCATGTGGTGGTGGTAGGAGAGGGAACATTGGGTGGCTTAGGTGGCTGGGGGATGCTTCATCTTAAGGATCTTTGAAATAACTGGGTACACAGGCTTGCTAGGTGAGCTTCCTTAACCTGCTGGAGAACTGCCTTCCCCCTCTGTATTTCATACCTTCTGGTAATGATAAGTAAGAACTGGAGCTGGCGGTGGACGCTGTTCCATGCTACAAGCGTCAACATTGCATTTTGTTGGGAACGTCTCCTGTTCCCTACATCAGGGAAGACTGTGTAAAAACAGCTGGTCAGCAACAATGTAGTATTTGGGCACTGTATTTGAGTATACTGAAGACCATTTGTGGCCTCATCATCTATGGTCACCTGGTTTACAGTGGTTGTGACGTAAGGGTTTTTTCCTCCCCTAGAGATAGGTAGTAGGCATTTGTGGTTCCCACTATGGTACCGTTTCCTTGGTCTGTGTGGTTGTACATCTTGCTTGGCTAAGGGCTTGGAAAACCCTACATAATGTAGACTTTTTTTTTATGTGGGGAGTGGGGGTGGGGTGGGAAGTTGGAAAGGGTCTGATTACCCTTTGCCAACCTGCAGTGAGTTTGTCCATTGACTCTCCTGTCTTCCCGTAATTGTATGTTCTGTGATAGTCCATGGCAAAACGGAGAAGTCCTCCGTGCCTCGTTGTTTTTTGTTTACCTGAGGTCCCAGGGTGCTGGCTCTGAGAGGAATCGCAGTTACTTCCCAGCAGACCGAGGGCTGTTGGTGCTGTTGGCCGAAGTGCCTGTTGGTTGAATTTGAGGTTATTTCGAAGCTGTTGAACCCAACCTGAGCTGGTGCTACTGCTGGCGTTGCGCTGCCCATGCTGGTTTCCCTGCTGTGCTTTGCTGCACTGCAGAGGCAGCATGTGGGAGCTGCTTACCTGCAGAGCATGTGAAAGCCAAGCAAGAAGACAAGAAGTAGCAAAAATAAAGACCCAAGTCTTAGCTGAGGAATGCAGGAGCAGAGCTCAGGGAGGCCTGGAGACATGAGCTTACTTAATGTGGTTGTATTGCTGGGGGCCACCTCTCAGAGCACCCCCAGGTGTGAGTTGTAAGATGTTCAGAGAGCTGCTTCCATTGTGATTTGAGGCTTGCTGATGCCGTGCTGTTCTGAGGGCAGTGTGCTTCCCAGTCTGACCTGTCACGCACCTCTGCTTCCCCTCTGTCCCCTCTGGCTTGGGGCAGCCCTGTCGCTGCTCCTCTTCCTGGTCCCTGTAGATGTCTGTCTGTGATGCCTGCTCCAGGAGGCCAGGCTTCAGCAGGTGGTGGTGCATAAATAATTGCCTCAAGGATGTTGGCATTAGCATTTTGTTTTGAAGACTGAACAGGTAAATGCTGTGTTCTTAAGTGTCCCTCAGTTCTCCCTTTGCTTTCCAAAAGCAGCTAGAAAAAAAATCTGTATTGTGAATACATTAGAAATAATTTTAGTCTAGATTTTATTTTTCTTGAAAGCAGAACAGTTTCCAGTATTAATTAAAACACAATAATCAAAACACTTTTATCAGCATAAGCAGGAACAGAATAAGCAACAAAATTGTCTGTAAAGAAGAGTGAATGGGTGGCTCAGACCTTTGCAGTGATGATTTCCAGGGACAGGCAGTACTGTTGTGCTGGGGAGCATCCCACGTAACCTCTGGTTGTTTCTGTCCTGTGTGTTGTAGCTGACTCAAACTTCTGGTAATAATATTACACTTAAATTCCTTTAATTTATCCCTGCTGTCCCCGAAGTCATGTGTGGTATGTCTTGAGTTTCCGTTTAGTTGTCCTGTGATGTAAACCAAATCTGCTCTCATCTGGTGAAGGGCAGAGTCATATAAACTAATGAGCTGGTTGTTGTATAGACATCTTATTTATAATGACAGGCTTTCATTACTTATTCATATGTGCCAGCTGCCCTGTATCACAGCACAGTACCTGCTTTAGAACAAAATGACAGTTTTTGTCTTTACTCATGCTATGGGTTAGAAATCAAACCTATTTCTGAACTTCATTTATTAACTTAGCTTCCTCAGTGCTTCTTCTGTACTTGGAGTTCAAAATTTTGCAAATGTTTGTTAACATTGACCCATTGTAAAGACATAGCATGTGTAAAACAAAACATGGTCCTCTATGCCAATTTAAAAAGCTTTCTGAGGCTGAGCAAGAAAAACAATGCAGATGTGCTGTACATGTGTCTTGGCAGGAGACAAGGGCTCTTTATGGTATATCTACCATCACTGCCTGAGCCTGGCAGAGTGTTCCTGTAGCATATGTATACGGCTTTTCAGGCAAACAGTGAGAAGAGTTTAATGTGGCATTCAAGCAGGGGCTGAATCTCTCTGGAGTTGGGGGCGCTTTCTCCTGACTTCAGTGCCCTTTGAGCCAGACCAATTATGTGGCTGCACGTTTAGCTTGGCCTTTCAGGGTAGTCTCTTTTGGATTTAGTCTGTAATTGAAAGACAGTGTAAGAAACAGAAGTTTTGAATAACCTTTCCCTAATCCCCTTTTTCCCTTTAAGATTTGAAACAGGAGAGACTTACGTAGACAGAAATATTCTGAAACTAAACAGAAGTTAATCGCACAAAACCCTTTGCCTGTCACCCCTGTGTATGAACTACACTGGGAAGATTGGAGCTGCGAGTTGATAGTCCAAAGACAAACTAGATTTTTCAGAGTTCTGCTGAAGTGATGATGAGTTTTTATTTTAAAGGATGGAAATTTGTTTTAATGACAAATTCCACTTCTCCCCCACCCCTGCTTTTTCCGTGACACTTCTGTGCGGTGCTTAGTGCTGCGTCTGCACATCGTCAAAAGGTGGCTGAACGTTACCCACTGAACTGTATCCTTTTCCCTCCCTCCTGCTTACCCCAGCTAACCCATATCTCGTCTGTATAATTTAGACTCTTAAGGCTTCTTGGTGTGGGATAGCCTCCCCGCCCCAAGTCTCTGAAGGGACTGTAACAGCAGTGGTTTGTGTAATTTCCCCAAACTCTTCTGCTGCTGGTTAGAATATACTAATGTTTACTGCTGGTCTGAAGCCCTCTTTTATTTTCTTCTTTTGGCTTCAGAGGCAGCCAGGAGAACAGAGGAAGAGGGAGGCAACAGGGGAGAGTCCTTCTCACAGGCAGTGCAAGCAGTGTAACAGGCAGGAAGGCTGTACTTCAGCCACATCAGAGAGGTGGAAAGTGTTTCTCATTTCATGCATGCCTGTTCTGGGATTAAAAGTAGTTAACTTTGCAATTGACAGGTTATGGGCACCTCTTACCTGTGGGACACCCCTTGTCCCACATCTTCTCTGGAAAGACACCCATCTTCACTGGAAATATTAAAATGAGTTTTTAGGAAATTGAATTAGGTAGGTCAGTATAATTTCAAGTAGATCAACTGTGAGCCCTAAGTTTTCTGAGGCAGACGCTCCTTCTCTGGAAAAGCAGGACTGTGGTTCCCACTGAAATCTCTATGTGCTCTAGTAATGTTAGTAGTAAGCTGGGTAGAGGAGGAGGACATCTCACTGCGCTGCTCCTCTGTGTCACTGCATTGCTACAGGCAGTGCTGCACACATCGTCCTTGCCACTGCTCAACTGCAGCTGCCTGCACCTCTCTGGAGCTGGGCTGGGGGTGCCCTGTGCTCTCCACCTTAACCCTGTTTCAGTGAAGCATTTTCGATAAGAACCTATAGCCTAGCCTGGTTTTGAGCACCAGAATGGTGAGCTTGAAGTAAAGCTTTGCATCTAAATGTCTTTGGATTTTGAGGTGTGAAAATCCTAAAGCAAAAATAATTGGGATTTTTTAAAATCCCTTTTGATCATGATGGTGTCGTGACTCAGAATACAGGCATCTCTTCAGTTTTGACTGAAGTCCAAATTCTGCAACCTGATTATCTCTACAGAGTAATATATACAGGTATAGTTACTTGTGGAGCTGTTTCTGAGGTCTGTTATTGGTATATTGATCTTAATTGTTTCAGTGTAACCCTTGTCTTTTGAGCACACGTGAGTATGAAAGCTTAAGCACAAAATTTATTTTTGTTTGTTTGATGTTTGGAAGAGTAGCTGTTATGAAGACGTGCCTTTTTCCTGTGAACTGTGAAAGAGGTGTGTGGCTTATCAAAGACAATGTGGTGGGCTACTAAAAATTTCAGGGAAGTCTCTTCTTAAATTTCTTTAAAATGTCTTTAAATCAATCATCCAGATGAGACTGACTTTAAAGTGTAAGAATTTTTATTAGATTTACTATGTGTGGGGATATAAATTACCACTTTAAAACACCTTTGTGCTAAATTCTAATTGATTTGTTTTGTTTTACAAAATATGGCATGTTTGGAGTTAACAGCATAAGTATGTCTGCTTTTACTCCTACTTTACAGACCAGTGCAGAGAACAGCTTGAATATCTTCTATTGTGTTGTGCAATGAGATTATACTTCTCCTAGGAAGCATGGAAGATTCCAGAGTTCAGGAGAATGTGTGTGTTGTTTTTTTTCTCCCTGCATCTTTATAATGTAGGAGAATGACTATTACAGTGTTATGTTTGATCTCATCTGATGTCTACATCTGATGTAGATAGTCTGAAAAGAATGTTCTGTATGAGCTCGAGAGGTCTGAAAGTTTTGAGTTCAAGGAAATGTAATTTTATTTTTTTTTTTAAAGCAAAGTAAATTTAGGATCAAACATGAATTTAAATAATAGAAGTAGCTAGGAAACAAATTTTTTGTTGTGTGAAAATAATGAAGGTTTTATTTTTTTTTACAATATTTCAATTAAGGGGGCAGCTTTAGTATAAACCGTTTCCTAAAATGTATGAGAGGTCTGTTTCAGAGAGGGAGTGTCCCTGGGGCAGGATGCTTAGCCAAGAGGTGGGAGGTCCAGCAGCAAGGCGATACTCTGCAGAGCACTCAGCAAACCTGCACCTCTTTCATCCTAGATGGCAGATATCTTAATCACTGTCACTGGTGTCTCTTGTAGAAAATCTTTGTATAAAAGAAAAGCTTTGCCAAACCTGATGTTTTTTCTTCAAGTTTTTTTTTCAAGAGGCTTGCATTTAAGAAATCTTTCTCCTAAGGGTGAGAATTCCTAGTATCTCTAAGCTGTCTAAAATCTTTCTTTTCTTTCAATTGGCAAAATTTTACATTATTGCTGATTTTTGTGTTGTACTTTGTCTTTCTAGACGAGAAGCGAACTGTGTCCCTGGTGTAATAACCTCCAAGCTATGTAAAAGAACAGAGTGAAAGGAAATCAGCCTTTTAGAGAATAGGAAGGGTAGAAGAGGTACAGAGTCATCCAGTAAAACAAAATGTTATTAGGGCTTAATTTTACTGTTCAATGCAAACCGTCTGATGAAATCCATGCCATGCATTTGAACTTGGAGCAGAAGTTTGGCCTGGCCAAGGGTGTTGCTTCTGAGTCAGTGTCTGCTTCACAACAGCCAGGAGAGTGTAATCCCTCCTCCTGTGATACAGCGTATGCACTGTGTTTGTGTACCACCACCTACTTTATCGTCATGTGATTTATTACATCTACGTGTATAAATAGCCTGTTTTTTAAATTGAGAACTAAATGAATAGGTTTCTTGCCCTTTTCTTCAGTGCTGATGCATAGAAATCCAGCAAAGCTTTGACTTCTCTTCCCTCCATCATTCGTTTTGAAAGGTTATGGGGTTCTGAATTGGAAGTGCTGCCTCCTTGGAAGATAGCGAAGGTCCCTGGTCAGCTTTATCTGTATCTTGCAGCTGGTAGATCTTGCTCTGTGTCTTCCCAAAGGAAGAAAGTTCGTGACCTCTCTGTATCTGAACAGCTCACTATATATAGACTAGGATCTTCCCTGGGAATTCGCGCAGCAGCCTGTCTGGTATGGCCACGGAGCAGCTCAGTCCCCAGGTGGTGATTTGGGGCTTGTGTATAACTGTCTCGTCTGCAGTTGGCTTGTCCAGCTGTGTGTGCTGGGGCTTTTGTCCGTATGCGGTTGTGAGTTACTTGCCTGGAGGAAAAAGCATGTAAAAACAGCTATAAGACTTTCTGCTGAGTTGAAGAACTCTCAACTAGAAATCAAGCCCCCTCTTCCTGGAAAATAAAAATGCGGTTTCAGGCTCTTGAAAATTATTTTCTTTCACTTAATATTTTTGATTATGTAAACATACATAATTCTTGTTCTAAACCAAAATAGAACATGACACAAATCTGAGAATCCAAATACAAAAAACTTTTGTGTCAGATTTCCTCTTTAAGAACAGTATTCTTGGCTTTAAGAACTGGAAAGTGGGTTTTATATACAAAAGTGCATGTGTGTATATATATACAAGCTTGTTATTTTGGTTGTGCAAACTTCTTTCAGTCCAGACATCTGCTATTTAAAAAAAGTATGAGGGTTTTTTAAAATATATTTTTATCCCAGTTATTGAAACTTTCATTGTTCTTTTAACAGTGCTGTTGCTATTAATGTAGGAGAGAAATTACAAAGGCCTGTTGGCTGCTGGGAGAAAACTTGCAAAGTTAATTAATTCAAAGTGTTTTGCGAAAGTAAATGGATGGGAGGCTTGTGGTTAGATGAAATGGTTTAAAACTTTGGTTAGCTTGATGCAGTACTGACTGGGGAGCTGTTAGCATATGCTATCTAAAACATATGCTAAAACAGTCAAAAAGATGCTGTATTTTGATCTATTTCTATTCATCATGCTCTTTTTGTTCTACTGTGTAACAGAACAGCAAGCAACTTTTTCTCTTTGGTGGAGATTGAGACACTATGTTAATGTGTATAACAACAGCATTAGTTATGCCCTGATCGTTCAAAGTCAGCAAGAGATACTAGTGCCGCCTTCTATCTGCATTTTGGTGGGGTCCCAACTGGAGAGGTCCCAGGTTAATAATATAAACAGATTTTCTGAAAAAAAAATTGTGTAGTTTCTAAGAACCTTTTTTTTCTCTACAGCTCATTAGACAGAGTTTGCTGCTTGTTTTTCTCAGTCTCTAATACTCTGTTTTCAAGGAGTTAGTTACAGGAAATAAAAGCTACAATATCATAAGAAATACTACTTTTCTGTAAACATAGGAGCTGCATGAATAATACTGTTTTTTTCCCAATTGTTTTTAGTTTTAATCAATCCTGTGAAACTTTTGCCATTAGTTGTGAAGAATTCTCAGATGCTATATATGTGTGTATAAAAATATAATTATACTGTTACATTGAAAACATTTTCAGTAAAGTCAGTTTCTTTAAGCACATAAAGAACTAGAAACTGGAGGCCTCAAACTCAGGGTTGAGCAAGTACAGGATACTAGTTTGTCTAGCAGAAGAGAAGAAAGATAATTACTTGGGTTTTACAGGGCTCGAAGGTATAATTCTATGTGGAATATCAGTGCATTTGAGTATATTTCTACCATTGTTACTCTGCATTTGCAGTCATTTCTCTATTTTCTGCCATAGCTGACTTTGTAACAAAGATGGGAATTTCTATATTAGACCACATTATAAGGTATGACGGAGAACACTGAACTAATTCTTATATTAATCGAAGCTTCTAGAGATACAAATTCTGATGCCCTGAGCTGGAAAAACTAAGCACTTTTTGCAATTTCCTATATGACATACTTGCTGCTCAGTTGAGAAGACTTGAAGGTTTACCTTTTGTGCAAAATAGGGCTTGGCATTGCTTCACTGGTTTTAATGGTTATTTTTTGTTGCTCTATTTTCTGGTCAAGAAGACTAGCTGGTTTTGCTTGTCTCTTAATAAAGTCTTCTGCTTTAATTTTGACGAGTGCAGACACGCTGTTTGAGATTTAAGCAATTTTGAAAGATGTGTAATGGGTTAGATTCCAGTGTACTGCTGTTAGCTGCTCCCTATCGCTGGAGGTGACAAGGGGGAGGATAACTAAGGAAGTAAAAGGAGCTTTAATGCCAACCCTTGTCTTCCTGCGTTAGTGGATTAATTTTCAGGGCTTAGCTTGATAAGCTTTGCTTATGTGGATGGGCACTAATGCAGTTAGGTCTGTGAGGGTATCACAACATCAAGTTGGAAGGAATCCTAGTGTAGTAAATAAAAGGGTCATGCTCTTAAGTTTTTTCGTTTGTTGTTTTTTTTTTTTTTTTCCCCAGTAGTTGTCTTCTGTGTTTGCTTTAACATCTTGGAAATCCTTTCTATTTCTACTGCTGGCCAGGTGTGGAGATGATGATGAGCCATAAGTAAATGTAGATGATGAAGAATGGGTTTTGAGAAGCCAGAGGATGAGGGGAAGTTGAGGTGCAGCCGTGGGGGTTAGGTGATTTTTGGTATTTATATCCAGTTCTGGAACTGGAAGTGAGATTGAGGGAGGAGTTTGAAAATGAGGAGAGTCACTGGTAAGGTGAGGTTTTGGGGCAGGGACAGGAGTTAGCGTTTTCCTGTTATGGGTTTCTGGTTTCTTCTGGTTAAACTGGGACTAGCCTCAAGCTTAGACCAGGCCTAAACTTAGTTAATGGTTTGAAAAAAAAAAAGGATTATTGTAGGTTTGTGAGGAGGAACTGTAACTAGACAAAACAGGGGTGTAAACTGAAGTAACAGGAAGGGTAAAATGTGGAGTTGGTAGCACTTGGTGTTTTGTCTTTATTTTCCTGGTGAGGTCTTCACCCTGCTATGGTGCTAATGTATTTCATCTTAAACAGGATAATATCCTACAGCACGGTCAGGCAGTAGGAGTACAGCCATGGAAAACCTAAGATTACCTTAGGCTCAATTAGAAAAAAAAAAAAAAGTCTTTATGCTTAGAAGTTATGAATACACTTGGAAACAAACCGAATAATCCTTGAGATTACCCTTTTCAGGAGTTTGTTTTTAAGGTGTTTCACCTCCTTCACCCTAATAATACAGAGTAGTGCATTAGTTCTGGTTCTGGATTAGCGGCAGTCAGAACCCTGAATTCAGGGAGATTGAGAGATCTGTTTTATTTAATCTTATAAATTAGTCATGGTTATAGTAGTTGAATTTATGTAGTGATTGTTCTCAAAGTTTCAGAAAAATGCTAGGTGTGTTTAGGAGTGAGTGACTACATGCTTAAATCAGTACCGCAAGGATGTATGAAATTACACGGCTTCAAAAAGATTGGGCAGTTTGGAAAAGTAATAGCTAAATATTTTTGCTAAAATTTGTTCCCCAGAGATGAAAATAAGGCCTGTTTTGGTTAAAATATCTTGAAAAGTATTTAGCAGATAAATTAATGATGCTGCTATGATTATTTCCACATTGCTTTTGCAGATGCAAACTGGAAACCAATTTTCCTTGATGTGTTTGACCTGGAGGCACCTGCATGTGTGTGCACAGGCGTTACGTTAAACAGAAATACTGTTCCGGGGGGTGTCTGATCCTTACGGATGAGATGTGGAGTGGTGGGGTACAGGGTTCTCTGGCTTCCTGTCAGCCTACTTACGCAGTGTAGAAGGCTTTTTGTGTGAGCTGTAGCGTGCTCATAGTGGTGGGAGCAAAGGAAGGGAGTATAGTTACAGTCTTGGGAGGAGTCTTACAGGGCACAGTGGAAACTCTGGAACCTTTCAGTCCCCCACCCACTAGGACCCCTTGTTAATCTGTAGGTGTTTTTTCAGCACACGTGAGTTTGTCACTCTTTATTTGTGCCATGTACCGGTATGATCCAACAGACACAGGTGATGCATTGCTTCTCCTGTAAACCACACGGGGAATTACTGTGTAGACAGCAGGCAGTGCCCATGGAACCTACTGCTTTTGCGTGCTGCTGTGCAGGAAGTGTGGGGAATCTCTTCCCACATGCACCCTGCTTACAGCAGCGTGCAGAGGAGGCAGGGAGAGTTTGTGGGTGCCCTTGTGTGTGGCTGACTGGGTGGCAGGGGAGAGTAAGGCATCTGGGATGCTATAATTCTAAACTCTATCAGAAACCTAAGAAATCATAGCTGACCTAAATCAAGATAAGCTGTCCTGTGGTTCACATAACTTGTGCATTCCTTCCACGTGGTTCAGCAAAGCTGTTTATATTGCGAAGTCTACCCACCTAGCCTTGACTTTGAAGCTCCCTGAGGAATAATGCAATCATTGGAACAGAGTAGAATTTCATGTTTTTTCTTAACTTTGTAGTTTACATCATGTTGGAAAAGTGAGACACTATATCATAATATTTTTTGCAACTCTCTCTGTTTATTAATCAATGTTTAGAGTTTGCATACTACAAGGTTAATTGACTGTGGCCACTTGGGTGATAAATCAAAATTGGTTGTTTCCATCTTTCATGTTACTTGATATTAATGGCCCCCAAATGGAAATATTTTTTCTGGTATATTTCTGAAATAAATTTGGCTCTTCACCTTATGCTGGATATCACCAGGATAGACGACTGAATTTCTATCCTCCTAAATCTTCCCTTGAAACATTTTGCCAGGCTCACATTTTTTTATCAATCACGCACGTGTCAGTCTACAACATTCATGTCTGTATGTACAGACATATGTATATGGGTGATTATTCCAGTAGAATCCATTATTCCAGTCTAAATATAGTATTGAATGTAGTGGCTGGAAAAAACAATGAATGCTTATATCCAAGCAATACCGTAATGATGAGTGGAGGTGAGAGAGAAGCTCTTGGAAGAAACAGAAAGCGCTGCTTTCATCACGTTCAGTCATGGTTCAATTTCAAGCTGCAGTCCAAAGTTGTTCTGCATTTCCTCAGCCTTGTTGCCCAAATTTAATGTCTCTGTATAGAAAATTGTGCACCATTATATGCAGAACATTTCACTACATGTTAATAAGCTACGGACTTGATTACTGTAATTCATGTCTTTTATCTGGAGGTAATGCTAATAATTACAGATTTTGATTGATAAACTGTGCTTACTCGTATCTAAATGCAGATTATGGAGTAAGCTCTGTGTTAAAGCAGAAAAGAGCACATTTTTCTTACTTTGCTCACGGATTTAGCACAATTGGAGTTTGTGGCAGAGCCTGGGTAGATGTGTTAGGAATTTCCTACAGAGGAATAAATCTCATTTGAAAGTTTTATTTTGCAGTTTGGGCAGGACAGTGTTATTCAATGCTAAAACCATGAGCTTGAGGGAGTTTAGAGATAGGAGTCACTCCACTAAATATATTTTTCGTAGAGATTTCATTCTCCCCAACCCCCTCCTCCCCAACAAACAGAGCATAATTGTGCACAGCATAAACCATCAGTAGTCTTGGTGAATACGTGTTCATCTTTCATAGCCATATGTAAAACTTCATTCTCCATTTATTGTTTCTTGGAGTTGGTTGCCACGTGCATTCTGATGGTAGCACAAAATAACTTCTTTTTTGAGGGTGCGTGCCTTGATGCCAAGAACAGATTTCAGACATTGACGATGTGCTCAGAAGTCTGGACCTGCCCTTTGGTGGTGGCACCTCCTAGTGGTTAGAGGGTTGTGTGCTGTGAAGAAATGCCATTCAAGTCATTAGTCTTGACAGTGAGCTATGTTTTCAGTGCAGTATTTTTGCAGTAGACCTCTGGGAGCCACGTGAAACGCAGGCAGGACACCAGGACCTGGGAGTGAATATGAGCCAGCAGTGTGCCCAGGTGGTCAAGAAGGCCAACAGTGTCCTGGCTTATCAGCAATAGTGTGGCCAGCAGGACCAGGGAAGTGATCATCCCCCTGTACTGGGCACTAGTGAGACCACACTTTGAGTACTGTGTCCAGTTTTGGGCCCCTTCCTTCAAGAAGAACATTGGAATGCTGGAGTGTTCAGAGAAGAGCAGTGAAGCTGGTGAAGAGTGTAGGGCACAAGTCTTACGAGGAGCAGCTGAGGGAACTGGAGTTGTTTAGCCTGAAGAAAAGGAGACTGAGGGGAGACGTTACTGCTCTCTACAACTGCCTGAAAGGAGGTTGTAGTGAGGTGGGAGTCAGTCTCTTTTCTCAAGTAACAGGTGATAGTACAAGAGGGAATGGCCTCAAGTTTTGCCAGGGGAGGTTTAGATGAGTGTTAGGAAAAACTCCTTCAGCTGGGGGGTTGTCAAACCCTGGAAAAGGCTGCCCAGGGAATTGGTGGAGTCCCCATCCCTGAAGGTATTTAAAAGACATGTAGATGTTGTGCTGAGGGACATGATGAGATTTAGTGGCAACTTTGCAGTGTTAGGCTTACGGTTGGACTTCATGATCTTAAAGGCCTTTCCCAACCTAATGATTCTATGAATCTATGCCCAGTGAGCAGGCAGGAACCGGGCATGCCGGTCGTGTCCTGTGCTGGGTCAGCAGGGCATGGCCAGAAGATGGAGGAAGGCATCATCCCCCTCTGCTCAACATGTGTCAGTTCTCATCCAGTTCTGGGATGTTCTGAGGTCCCTTCCAGCCTGAGTCATTCCATGGTGTTAGGCTATCGGGGTGTATGGAGACGATGTGCTTTTTAATAGGTATTGTAAATATGCAACACATAGGAACGTTGATTTACATTAATTAGTGATTTCTTGTGGATTGGTATAGATTGCTTCTAGGAAAAGCACGTGGGTTTAAAAAAATATATAAATTCCACAATTCCCTGATGCCCAGAGGTAATGCATTAATAGGAAGAACTTGCATATCGTAAGACACAGTATTTTGTCTAGAAAATTGTGGGGTAGGAAAACAGAAAGGATAGCTCTAGAGTACGTCTCAGACTACCTACAGATTTAGAAAATCACCACTTCTTTTCAGAAGAGCAAGGTATTAATATATATATTCAAAAGAGATATATTTATACAGACTGTATAGTGGTTAATAGCCAAAGTAAATTTACCATTTTAGTACAAATTCTTGTTTAAAGCAAGATCCGGTAGTTCCTTGATGAATTTTTTTGTTCTCCAGTAGGAGTGAGCACAACTTGATCTGTAGTAGTGGTGCAGTGGTTTACTGACCATATTATCTGAACTTAGTGGGCTTTAGGAGACATTTAATTGCTGAAGTGGATGAGTAATTGGCTCATTTTTTGGCTATCAGACTTCTGTGCTGAGGACTGAAACTGATAGTGTAATGGGATCAATTTTTAAGTAAATCACTGCTGTTGAAAGTGGGCATGCAGGATGCATGCAAAATGTACCATTTTTTACATTGTAAACACCCTTTCTAACATTTCAGTGTCTGATGAAGAATGGTATTGGCCAAATGTTCAGATTTTGAGTTAGATGAATTTCTGGTAAGCCAAAGCCCTTTTAGTAAGGCTGGGAAAGCATTGGTGAGTGTAAAAGTGAAACAAGATGCTCAGTGACCAGACTTGCATGTACTCAATTTTGTAACTGGTTCGTATCTGGGATGAATATATACCCCTTAGATAAAGACATTCCGTATACACTTGCACGTTAGAAAAAACTGAATCCCTAACCAAATTCTTTTCCAATGGCATGATTTGTAACCTTCCTGGGTGTGTATCCTATTTCTCAGGTGTGTATCCCTATTTCTCAGGTAATAGAAAATACCAAGAAATTAACTTCAGGGTGGTACATACCCGGAACAAAGAGCAGGTTCATGGGTTAAGGAACAAAATGATGAAAGAGATGAGGCTTATCTTCTACTGTACAGCATTCAGCTGTTTTCTGTAGCCCTGTTTTTGACTTCATGGGACCCAGGGCAAGGTGGAGTAAGTGTGCCCTGAAATTGGGATGAGGGGAGTCTTTGCAGGTGGAGCACGGTCAGAAATGGAGAAGGTAATTGTCCCTTCAACTCATTGCCTGGTAACATAAGAGTTGTTACAGGTATCAGTTGCTTTCTGAGGCCTACTGGGCTACTTTCATTAAGTATTTTGCCAGCTTGTGTCTTTGCAGAGGCCGTGAATGTACTTATGTTGTATCACTATTGCCAACTGTCCATCGTGCAGTATCAATGTAACTTGGAGGGTGCAATTGTTTTCAAAGCCGATTTTCCCATTGCTGCTGTCGTGTGTTACACAGCAGGTCTTTGAGGCTGAAATTCAAGAAGACAGGCAAGGGGACAGAGATGCAATTCAAACTCAGGGACTTGTTCCTGCCAGGTTATCAGGCTGTGGAATGTAATTAGCAGCTGGCTAACATTGCAAGTGTGTGTGGCTTTCCTTTGTCACCTGACTCCTTGTTTTGATGATTGACTCCTGCAGAACAGAGCTAGACAGGGAATTCAGTGAATTCACTGGCAAATTTTCAGATATATTAGTTTTTTATTAACCATTCTTTTCCTTTCAGACTGTGTTAACCTGCCCAAGTGCTGTACGCTGCTGAACATACAAGTCCGGTACGCACCCCAGCCTGATGATTTAGTTGGTTTTGATCTGTGTGTACTCTTGTGCTGCAAAGACATTATCTATTCTCAAAAGACTCAGAACAGTAAAGATAGTCACATGGCCGTGATTCTAGATGGTTTTAAGAAGATATACTTGCTTGCCTTTTATCTCCTCATTTATAAATGAGAAGATATATTGATACACTTGGATCTGCTTGTGTGCTTTCACCTGTCCTGGTGGTGAGTCCATTTTCCTTTGAGAATTACACTGAAATACCCGTGTTGCACGACTGTCCAGTTGGCTGTGTTTTTAAAAAATCATTTAAGGATCTATCTACTTAAATTTTAAAGCAAAATTCTATAAATGATATCTAAATTTAAAAAATTTCAGTCTTAAAGATGATCTCTGTTAGGCACAGAGAATCTCAGTGAGCTCAGCTTGACAAAGCCAATATGTTTCCCCAGATACTGCTTTTGTGGTAAGAGACACCATTCCTGTTTTGGCCTGAATAGATTAGAAAATGTAGGGATGGAGAAGGGGGTGTGTGTGTGTGTGGTGAGAATCTGGTTTACTGGATTTCAAGATGTGTAACAGACTGTAGTGGCAACTATGGTTGGTCTGCACCAAGCTGAAAGCTGCAGCTGGGAAACCAAAGTTGTTGCCGTCAAAGGTAAGACATACAGACATCTCTTGGTGGGGAGGCCTTGCTGTCTGCCCCCAGTAGTGCTCTCTGGGCTCAAGCATAACTCAAGAAACTACTGGCCCACATCCCACTCTCAACTATGTGATCGTAGCCATGCAGATGAAGTAGTCTTTTTGATGCTTTGGGACATCCTCTGCGTGGGCAGGTGAGATTAAGTCACAGCAGTGGGCATAGTTTGTAAACACTAAGCATTGTAAGGTGGGCTTTTTAGGAGCCTGGTTTTCTGCTTTCTGTTAAGTAGATGGCTACTTCTGAGAAGTTTTTGATGCTCCCTTTTTGCATGATGCAGACAAAATATTTCAAAGAATAATCTTATTTTTTGTAACTTCAGGTTAAATGTTTCTGTACATCTTTGGAAAGGATATATTTGCAAAACCCATGATAGTTCTGTAGATTTAAAGGAATAAGAAATCTTCCTAAGCCATTAATAAGAACTCTTTGCAGTTTCCATTCCCATTTCTAGATATTGTTTTCCACATATGTTCCTTGTTTCCATTATGTGGGAACATAAAATTGTTAGCCACAGAATGCTGAACAGTATTGCTTAAACTAATGGTTTTCTCAGGTTTTTCCTTAGTGCTTTTTAGCAGTCATGTTGTATGGAGTAAACGCAATGTGAATGGCTGCATTTTTACTGCCTTTGTAATATGCTTTTGCTTCTACTCTCAGTGCTCGTGTTCACTTAGCAAATATTTATCTTTCTTTATAGAGTACTTTGGAGCAGAAAATGTAATGCTCATGAGTTTAAATTAGAAGTACCTTTACAGTTGTAGTCAAGTAGAATAGTTAAATGGGTGTACACAGGAAACAGGAGATCTGACTTGCTTCGACTTGAGCTGAGTGATGTAATATTTAAATGAAGGTATTATAAACCAGGTTTAGCATAACTTCTATCCTTGTATTCAATGAACTGAACTTGCTAGTTCGTCTGCATGAACTAGTGACAAAGGCATCTATACAGCTTTTACAAAATAATTACACATTGCTAATGTACACACTGGTGGAGCAGAGTATTTAATGAGTTTTCTATCAAAGCCTGTTGTTATATCTCTAAATGCATTGCAGATTTGGAGAGTGCAGTACCTTTTACACAGTCATAATCATGAAAGATATAAATGTGGCTTTGTTTTGTTGACAGAATGTGAAAATCTAATTGTAATATCAAATTCAAATTTTGCAACAGCAGCAAAGCGTCTGACTTTGGGATATTTTCTTGAACCAGAACAGCTCTGAGCAGGTTTCTTGAAAAACTTCCAAGCAATTAAAGAATTTTGTTTAATATTTTTTTTATCTTTCCAGAAACTGACTTTTGTAGTCTCAATATTTTCCCCTTTCCTTGTTTTATAACTAGAAGACATTTTAACTTTCACTTGTGTAAGCATCCCGTGGCACATGCCCTGAGCAGGTCAGCTCTCTGTGGGTAGGTGTTGGAGCCAGTCGCTCATTTGTGAGGTCTCAGCTTGAGCCTTGTGCTGCCACCCAGAGAGGGTGACCCCACAGGTGTTTTGGGTGTCCTGAAGAACTGATTGGACCAGTTTACCCCACAGATGAAGTTGTGTAAACTCCAGTAAACTCTGGTAATTGCTGATTTCCACTTTATGACTCAGTAACTGGTCTAATCCAAAACAGTATTTTTGACTGCTTCAGAAAATACTTGAAGACAGTATTGCTGCTATTACATAGTGAATTATGAATACCTGTTTACTGGCTGTGATCGAGAAGTACGACTTGACCAAGCTGTCAATACAGATACTCTTGTAGTGCTAACATAGCCGTACTTCAATTCCAGTCAGGGTTAAGTTTGGTCCAGCTTCTAATGTATTTAGCAAACAGTGCATACTAGCTGACTCTTATATGACCTGTTCATTGTAGACAGAACACAGAATAGGAATTCAAATGGGAACAGTTTATGCAGTTTGGGTGTTTCTGTGTTGCTTGGATTGTTAATTAATTGTTTGAATCGATTGCTAAAATTTGGAATCATAAGCAACTGTGTATTTTGTTAACTTGGTATATTCCCCTAACTTCAATTTTCTTTTTTAGTATGGTGTAACAAATCTACAAAATATGAGTATTCCCCTCCCCGCAGACCCCTCTTCCTTCCCAAGCCTCCCCCACCAAAGCCCTGATTTATGTGAAACCTTTAATGGAGTAAAAGGGCCTCAAGAGAAGGACTGCTCTGTGAAGTTTGAAGAGGGCTTTAATGAAAAGTTGCATTGTTATTTCATATTTACTTACCAAATCCTTCCAGAGTAAATTCTTGCTAAACTAGTTTTATATATTTCTTGTCTGGTCTTGCAAACATATTGTTTTGTATCAGGACCTCGTCTGACAGGAAAAGCGACCAGAGCAGTTCAGGCTATGGCACAACAAGTAGGTGATGCAGGAAAAATGAAGTCTATCTAAAACTTCTTAGGCAATATGAAGAAACTTTTAAAGGAACTAATTAGCAAAAGTGATGCAACTTATGTATCAAAGCTATTTTTAATGTAGATTGTACATGCTGAAATACCATGTACTACAATAGTGCTTTAGAAGTGGGCGTTTCTACTATTGAGTCTGTAATCTTGTATGTTTTCTTACATTTGCCTTAGAGGTGGTAAATACTTGTGGTAGGAAGAAAAAAATAAGGATACAGGAATATTGAAGTTGTAGTTTCAGTTTGGGTGCTGTTTGTTTTGATGATGTAGTGAAGTCACTGAGCCAGTATTGCAGTTACCTGTTTTTAGTAGTTTCATTCTTCAGCAAGAAGATTAAACAAGATGCAAACAAAAATGGTGAAGTATGTGATACGAGGGTATCAGACTCTTAAATCCTGAACTAGGTTTTCCATTTCTGATTTTTGCAGTGAAGCCTGGCTTATAGTTCAATTCTGACTTGGCTTTGAGATGGAGAAATTAGCAGAGGAAACCCGAATCAAGTCTTTTACGGAGTGCAGGATGCTTTGTTGGTCATCAGTTTGGTTGTGTCTTCAAAGCCTGGGTCTTCCCAACTATGTTTCTGTCTCTGGTGTAGATAAGCAGAGGCAGAGATCTTTGTAGTGGGCTGTAGGATGAGGCAGAATCTTCTTTCCTTTTAGTTTGAGAGCAGCCTCTTAAAGGCACCTTTTCAGTGAACTTTCCTTTAGAACTTTTTTTAAGAACTTTGAAGGTTTTATGGTATACATGGAAGGCTTTTCCCAGCACTATCTGTAAGTGTTAGTGGAGTATTCAAACGTAACAAGAAGTTTTTCCTAGTATTTGCATTACGTACCTTTTTCACAGAGTAAATGTCTGTATTATGTAGCTATGTGTGCATGACAATGTGAATAATGTAGTACTATTTTCAAATATTCCTGAGTGCTTGCTTTTTCAAAAAATGGATACTGAATTAGGTCTTATAATGTGCTACAGTAGTAAGTGCTTGTTTGGGGAAAAGCCATATAATAGGAAAGTCAGTTAATTGTATAACAAGTACTTGCTTAGAAGAAATGTAAGGTAATGATATTTAATACTTAGAGAAATTAGAAAAAAATATCTGTAATTTAATTGCTCAAATGAGTAGCCTAATGACTGTAAAACGTAATTCTGAAATCTGATCATCTGATGATGATAATTTCAGCAGTATTTAAGGTGAATGTGGTTATTCAAACAATAAAGTAAGTTTCATGGTTATCAATTTTCTCCAAAATCTTTGAGCTATGTGTATACATCATGTGCAAATGAACAGAGTTCTAGGATATGAAGAACAAAATGAATATCCCTTGATATTCTTTCATGCAGCATGCTGTCCAGCCTTTCATGCAGCATGTCCTGTCAAGATTTAAAATCACATACAGATTTAGAGGAGTTCTGGTGATCCCATTTCTTATCATGTTCCGTCCTGTAAGAAATCAAATTATTTTCAAGTTCTGTAAGGGTGGAGGGTTGGGGTGTGGTGTTGGTTGGTGGTTTTTGGTGTTTTGGGTTTTTTTTCTTTTTGACTTCTAGACAGTGATACCTGAAAAGGCTGTGATGCTAATTGCTATTTTTAGGAAGTCAGGCACTTTGCAAGATGTTGCAAGTTGGAAGTTCCTCACATTAGTCACTTTCTGCCATCGTGCCTGCACAGTGAAAAGCAAGGAAGCTCTCTCACTGCTAGACGCTTAACAACAGCCCAGGGCGTTGGCACTGTTATGGTGGAGTATTTGAGAAGTAAGAAGAGATTATGCATCGTGTTCAGGTTTTGTGTTTACAGTTCAACTTCCCCCTGTTAGAAAACAAGCTTTTTAAGAATAGCATGTTGACTACCCAACATCACTGAGGTCGTGTACCAATATGTAGAAGACACTTTGTGGACAAAACCTTACTACTTATCGTTTCCTTTTGTATCAAAAGTAATAATGAAGACTTTAAAGCCAGTCTTCCCAGTTACTGGTAGACACAGGTATACATGCAAAACTGCATGCATACATATGTATGCATATATATACACACATATATGTGTCCGTATGTGTGTGTACATGTATCTCTTCTTAATTAAAGTGTGCAAAGTGATCTTTGTATAAGATTTAGATATTCCATCTACCATCTCCACCAAAGCACAGGTAGAAAGCCCTTTGATGCAATTTCAGCATTGGTTTGTACCCTTTATAGCTGTCCTGTAAAAAAAAAACAAAACAAAAAAAACAAAACCAGAAAAACCTCTCACAATTTACAGCTGCCCTGTAACGTTTTGTGCTTGCTGACTGCTCTCTGAGATGGTTTATTTTGAGGATGATGTATTTTACTTTTATATAGAACACATATTCAGTAACATTGGGAATGCTGTTTCTCTGTGTGTCAGTGATGGGACTTGTGACTCATGCAGAGCTGATGAAAGTGGAAAGAGTATGTACCTAATCTAGGGCGTTTAAAAAGGAACTTCGGCTTTACGTCTCCGTTTACATTTATTTACAGGAATGTGACCTAAGTGGATGTTTTAATGTTGAGCGTTTGTAGGACTGTGATGTTAGCTGTATGGTGAAATAGTTTTTTTTTTTTTTGTTGGTATGTGGTATCTGATATTATTTTATCCTCCTTTTATGCAGGATCCAAACTACTGGATACAAGTACATCGATTGGAGCATGGGGACGGTGGGATCTTAGATCTCGATGACATTCTTTGCGATGTAGCCGATGACAAAGACCGTGTAAGTACAAATAGCTAAGAAAGCAACTCAGTGTGCACTGTGGGTTGACATATCAGCATTATGTTTTTCCTGTCCAAAAGTGGCAGTAAATACAGAGGTTTTAGGGGTTGTTTTTTGTTATGTAGTTTACTTGACAGATGTAAGAAGTCTGTTACTGTGACATTATTCAAAAAGGACAGGAAATCTTTTATTGCAGTCACAGGTTTTGTATCCGTTTTGGTTCTTTCTTAAAAGGAGGCACAAGAATAAGAAAACCTTACCCAATAATGCCAAAAAATTGAATCTGTAAGTTAATATTTTAGCTTCATATTACCAGTTGAATATGTGCAAGAAACCATGCTGCTCTTAAACTGTGGAGGCTTGGTGGATTGTTTTTCAAAAATCTTTTTGGGAGGAACTGCTAGTTACATAGAACTTGAGAAAATAATTATACACTGCTGGGTCTTGAGTGCTTTTACTGTTTTTAAGTAGAGATTTAGATCATGGTCAGCTAAGAGGTTTTTGGCTGTTTTTTCGAGGTTATAGATACTTGCATCTTTGAACTATGTGTTCAAAAAGAGTAAGGTGAGAAACACCATGACAAAATGTGAAGTCGTATGTAAGGATGCCGTTTTTCTCTGCAAAGCCATATGTGTTTGCTGAAAGTCTTGAGAGCATCTGAGTGTGATACAGACTTCAGTCTGGAAATATGTTCCGTTCGCTTCTCCTTCACTGACAGAATCCTTAATTTGCTCTGTTGGAAGCAACAGGCGTTCTGAAGGCTCCTTGAAAACTGGCCAAGTGATGACTCTTAGGCTAGTTTTTCAGAAATAAATGCTTTGCCTGAAGTTATTTTTTGTGACAAAATTTAATTGACATGGTTATTTCAACGAGGACTTTTTATAAAGAAAAATTATGTAAGGAATCTTGGGACATGGAGACTCCTTGTCCTCTGAAATGTTTGGTTTACTCAAGCTGTATAGAGTAACAGTGCTGAATTTTCAGGAATTTCTTCCATAAAAATAGCACCCAGCTAAGATTTCACAAAAAGCTAATTAAAACCCCTAGTTAGTTATCCCATATTGAAGTGCTCAGTTGCATGATAACACTCACAAGCCTCAAGGAGGCTGGTGCAAGTTGTCACTATATATACACACACATACATGTAGGTGTGTGTGAATGTATGTATATACACACTTGTGCGTGTATGTGTGCATATACACTTGTCTCTGTGTGTGTGTATATTTTAAACTTATTTGAATTATACACTTCTTAGCTCCTCATGTGTTCCTGCTTCAGAAGGAGAAGTTTGAATTTGGGTGATTTCAAGACCTCATTCTTCAGCCATTACTTGCTTTGCCTCCTTCAAGTGGGGTGAAACTCTGTGGGTGTTTTTATGTGCGTGACTAATGGTTGAAAAAATCTGACTGCAACTGAAACAGGCAAAGTCATTATTACAATCTTGGTTTTGTGTTTAGATGGACAACATACCTATTACTTAGTAGTAGTTGATTCTGCATTTGCAAAGCTTGTATCCTCTGTTTCTGTCAATCTGGCATGTCTCCACTGATAGCACTTATCAGTTAAATTTCCTTTGTTTTGAAAAACCTTTTAGCATTGATTAGGAAGGTGCAAAATAAACATGCACTGTAGTGCAAAATAAACATGTACTGGTTTATACCCTTGAATTAATAATTCTCACTTTACCTTCACGTTTGATTCTTTTCACGTGTTTCAGTCATTAGTCATTGTTTTTCGGTTTCCCATCTTACGTTTTAAAACCTGACCTTCCTGGTTTCCTTCAGTTTTAGATTGTTAGCTTTGCTTCCTCCATAGCAATTACATTGACTAGCTTTGTGTTAGCAGAACCTGATACAGGTCTCATTAATGCAAGGTTCTGAATATAGTTGCAGTTAGTGATATTTTCTATTATATACAGTGAAGCGTATCTTGTTAAAAAACATTTTAACAGATGATGTCTAAACATTTAATTATTACTGAGGTCTATAGGGTTAGCTGTGCTCAAAATGGAACGTTAGCCTATATATTAAAACTAAATATTAGCCTGTATATATTTTCTAAATTGGAACAAAAGTATCGAATATTGCAATACTGAATGCTCAATATCTTTTGTGTTTGTTTTCACAAGGAAGTTCTTCACATTCTCGAAGACAAGTTCATTGTGCTATTTACTACCTATCATCTGTACTTTTGAAAATCAGTTGGCTCTTATCATGGTTCTTTAGATGAAAGGATTGTTCCCGTGGTGATGAATGTATTTTTTTCTTTTTAATATTGCCTTTATGCTATAATTTTTTGTACAGTGTCATATAAGCATAATACAGAGTATAGAGCAGCTAAGGGGACCAGCTTGTCCCCTTGATGAATTTATGGCTCTGTATAGTCAGATGTATTAATAAAATAAAACTCTAAGTAATGTGAAGAATATATTTACTTCTATTCCACTGTCTCCATGGAGAAAATGTTTATGCTATAACAAAGATCCTTAAAGACAGCAGCTGTTCTGAATGAAGTAAGAAAAGTATCTTTGATGGTGTCCTTCACATTGAAATGCAGCGTGGTAGAGTGACTTTATTTAGTTGTTTCTGTCCTTATATTTAGGTATTCTCTTGTTGCTTACTAAAAGAGAATGGATGTGTAAGGGTTAACCAGTTGTTCTCTGGAATAATTTGTGATGATCAGTGTTGTTCCCCCTTAAAAAAAGGAGAAAAACATGAAACAAACTATACAGAAAAATTAATTTTGCTTAGCTGTTTGTCATTTCTGAAATGGCTTTTCTTAAGCCCTGTAACATAATTCATTGAAAAAGTGCATAATGCTTCTAACTTGGCTGGAATGCCTCTTCGGCATTCGTGTTTACACAGTGTCAGTACATGTGAGGTTGCTGATGAAAACTTGGTTAATGCATTTAATGGTAGCAACAGTGTATTAAAACAAAAATCAATAAATGCTCATTTGGATGATTTTTGTCTTGGAAAACTTTTTTGTGATTGATCGAAGTGCAAAATTTATCTTGGTTTTGTTTTTGGAAAGATATCAAAGTTTTTTGTATTTATTTCTCTCTATATATGTGAATCTGAAGAGATTCTCTTGGTTTTGTTATTTTTGAAAAGTATTTGGCTATAAGAAACAAGAATCTGTTTTCAGCTACTGGCATCCATTCCAGTCCTAAGTATGAGCATGTTTGGTACTGTTTGAGGAAACTCCTTGAAAAGCTTGGGCAGATAAATAGCCAATATTTCTTCTCCAGAAATAAAGGAGAAGTATCTTCCTTTAACTTGCTTTTAGTCAACTACATAACCTATTGTCATTATTCTAAAAATACTGGTTTCTTAGAGTAGTATTATAAAGACAGATTAACAAACTGTTTTATTTGGGTTTTGTTACTTGTAGAAGTAGCCCCTTGTTCAAAGCCTCTCAAAAAACATATGTCGACTTGACAAGTTTCCAGCTTGATGATAACATACTTGATGATTCAGTTCAGTCCTTAGGCAGACATTCTCAACAGCAAAAAATCCCCAACCAGATGAAGAATAAAAACCCCAAGCATCATTAACCATGGTTTCTCCTGGCAAGCTGAGGCACAAAGACAGTTCAGTCATCCTCATACTTTGGGTGTAATATGAAAGTACTTATTCAGGGCTATCATAGGCCTATGGAAAAGAAATATCCTCCCAAATAATCTCCCATTTTAGAAGTGTATGAATATAACTTGATCCTAATTGAACGCTCACTGAAATAGTAATTTGTGTTTTGCATTTGTGTTACGTGCAATTATGTTATTTTTTTTTCCTGCATAGTAATGCTTAGACTCTTGCTGGGTGACAGGCTTTGGAAATCAAAATGTTTGTGTTTGGTGTAGCTATGTTTCTTAAAAATTGGTGGCGCTCCTTCCCAAGAGAGCAAGGATCTGCCATTAATAGCCACTGGTTTTGATGAGCAACTGGGCAAACAGAGCTAGTTTGAAACAATGTGGGGTATGAACCTAATGTCAATTATTTGTAAATTCATTTGCCTAAATGTAGTAGGTTTTTTGGTAGATTGAGATTAGCAACTTGTAAACTTAAAAGCATCAGCACCGTATAATTTCCTGCATCATTGTCCTAATAAAGTCAATGCTCTAGTTCTCAAAACTAACCCTGTATTTTGGTGTATGCGTACAGTTACAGTCAGGGCTTATTTCTCTAAACTAAGGAATGGGCTTCTTTGCTTGATGTACAAATACTCAGGCAGCTCATCAGCCTGCATAATTCGTACTTATGTCTACTGAATGCAAAGATAAAAAATGGAGGAATACGGTTTGGTATTTTCTGTAGTGAAGTTTCGTGCTTACCATGGGGCTTGTGTGCGTTATTTTTGTATTTGGCCCAGGTCACTGTAAGATCAAGATGATGTTGGTGCTTATTGCTGGTTAGGCATTCTTTGAA
Source organism: Buceros rhinoceros silvestris (assembly GCF_000710305.1). Classification (NCBI taxonomy): domain Eukaryota; kingdom Metazoa; phylum Chordata; class Aves; order Bucerotiformes; family Bucerotidae; genus Buceros; species Buceros rhinoceros. Next base: position 133,394 of record NW_010426290.1, on the reverse strand, counting down.
CCTCCTAGAAAGACTCACAGGAAGCTGCTGTTTTGAATGGAATATTGTTGGTGAGAATGGGATGGAGGTTCATTTCATAGATCAGTTTGTAAACATTCATAGTCTGGAGTTAATTATGTTAAGTAATGGAATTGCTGATGAAATCTAGTGAGGTCAATTATGCTTCATTTACATCTGCTTTTAGAGACTTAAAAAGACTCTATTAGTAGTATTATGAATTTAGTGCCTGCTTGTTTCTAGCACGATGGGAGAAAGTCTTTGAGCAGCTTCTTCACGTGATATGAAGGCATTTTAGGAGCTTTTCCCAGTGTACTGGAGAGGAAATGAACTTTTCGGTTTTGTGTTAAACAGATGGTCGATTGTAAATAATACCGTTGTTTTGTTTACTTCCTCTTGGAAAGCACTCTTGAATTAGAGGGGCACGTGATACACAAAATGTGTGTTTGGGAAGGATGACTGTAACAAATGTTAACTTGAAACCAATGCAAAAGTAAGTCTGTTTTGAGCAAATGCATTATGACGCTAAGGTTAAAGGCTAGTTAAGGACTGGAGAACGGTGATTACAGTTTCGCACTGCTATTGATCTTTGTTCCATCCCTAAAAGTAAGAGTGACAGTTATGCAAGACCCAAGTTCTATAGTAAATTCTGGGTAGAACTCTTGAATTAGAGGGGCACGTGATACACAAAATGTGTGTTTGGGAAGGATGACTGTAACAAATGTTAACTTGAAACCAATGCAAAAGTAAGTCTGTTTTGAGCAAATGCATTATGACGCTAAGGTTAAAGGCTAGTTAAGGACTGGAGAACGGTGATTACAGTTTCGCACTGCTATTGATCTTTGTTCCATCCCTAAAAGTAAGAGTGACAGTTATGCAAGACCCAAGTTCTATAGTAAATTCTGGGTAGACCTCTGACAACATGGTGTTGGTAGAAAAAATGAAATTCTGGTAATCCTGTGCCTGCGTATTCCCTCCATAATGGTAAAGAGGGTTTGAACTTAATGAACGTTGCAGATAAACTTGTGTTGTCTTTAGGATGCTCAAAGTAATGTCATTTGTTCTAAAGCGTGTCTCTGCCTCATTTAAGCATTTACAGCTGAATTTACGTTTGAATCCCCTTTGACTCTGCAACTTAAGAATTTAGGGCTAAAACCATAAACGGAGAACAACAACTTTTTGTTATACTTCCAAAGTTTGTTTTGCCATTAACAGATTAAAACTCTGGAGTGAATGAAAAAATACCTAGGTGCAGTGCAGCAAATCTGACATCAAAACCTAAAAATGCCAAAAAAATTACTCAAAGTATGAATCTTAGTAATTGTAATACCACGATTGGTATGCCCTTCTTCCTTTTTTCGTCAGAACTTTTTCATCAAATAATTTCAGCTACCACCATGGTTATCTCTTTCACACTGTGCAGCTTGTCCTTGTTTTGTGACTGCCTTCCCTGTATCTAGGAAAATAGGATGACCTTGAAACAATTTGTTGTTACTCATAAGTGACTTGGCAAAACACATTTTGACCATAAGGCATTCTTTTCTTGTAGCAGCTTAAAATAACTACTTGAGCCACTGAGCTTGGGAAAGTACTGATACTGGGAATGAAACCTTTTGTGAAACAATTCCATGATTATTTTCTGTTAAATAATTAAAACCCTTCAGTTTAACAATAAGCTCTTGATGTCATCTAGTATTCTGCAGTGTTTTTTATTTTAATTACAGTTTCAGTGGTTGTCAAGTTGATATTAACTGAAGTTTACAAATTGGTAAAAACAGAATGTCTCTATTTTAACCAGGCTTTCTGGCATTAACACTGACTTGTAATTACTGGGATGGCCATGTGATCTTTAGCTCCATCTTGCTGATGGATTTAACGTAGAGAATCAAACTTTGTTCCCAGCTGCTATTTCATGAAGATGTATTTGGAAATAACACAATCCAAATATATATATTATTTTATGCCAAGGAACAGAATTAAAATGCTTGTAGTATTTCTAATGAACTAAATTTTAACTTCACAATGTTTATGGGTGAGGAAAAAAAGTCATGCAAACGAGGAAATGCTGGGTGTAATATGTTGATATTGAAAGGTACATTTTCCAGTCACTAAGAGGTGTTACATGTAACTAAATGTTGCCTCCAGCTCTTGGATTCTCGTCTCTTTCAGCATTGTTCTCCAAATTATTAATCTCATCATCATTTACTTTTTCAGAGCTAGAAAGCATTTCTGTTCATGATTTGTTGTTTATTTTTGGGGTAAACTGCAATATCCCAATTCCTTTCCTGTATTACTGAAGTAGTTGTAGCAGTGCACTACAGTGCAGGGTGAAATGTTGGACTTGATGATCTTGAAGGGCTCTTCCAACCAGATGATTCTGTGAAGAATTCCCAGATGTGAGAGAAGTGATGTTTGTAATGTTGTGAATCAGTTTCCATGGAGAGCTGAACTGCTGTGGGTAAATGTGACTTCTGAAAATGTAAAAAATTGGTAAAAACTGTTCTCTGAGGAGTAGCAGGGCCATGCATGATTATGGTATACTGGGGATTACCATCACAGTGTTGCAAAGAAAGTTATGTCTTGCAAACCTGCCCGTACTCTCAGCTGAAAGACAGACCTCAGCAACAGTGACTGGGTTAGTACGGTCAAAAACCCTGCAGACTTGCCATGGCGTAAGAGGAAGGGTCTTACGGATACAAAACTGATTGGAAGATGGAGAATAGAGCATGTATTGTTCAATATCTTTGCAATTGTTCTGAAAAAAGGGAAGGGCGGTTTGAATGTTAGAGTGACAAATCCCATTATTGTGTGTGAAACCTGACATTTATGGTAAATGCTGATTATGAAGGGTTCCAGAAGCATCCTGTAATACAGAGGGAGTAGACACTAATATGGTAGATGAAATATTTTGGCAAATGTGATGCACTTTCAGAGAGACACTCCTTTAACTGAATGTTCAAAATAATAAATTTTGAGCTAGCTATTACATCTGGGAAAATGTTTTTGATTTTGTAACAGGCCTCTGGAAATATCAGCTTACGCTGCAAGGTACAACTCTGTGAGACATAGTAAGAACTAAGGTGGCTTCCAGCAGCTTGCCCTTGTGTCTTCCTCTTTCGCACGCTGTCATCCCTGTTGTGTAGCTTACCTCGTGCAGGCCCTGGCACTTTTTGGACCCTGTCTTGCAGGAGATTTATTCACTAAAATGACGGAAGACGACTCTTTAGATAAATAACCAAATGCTTCTGTGTTCTTTCATGAGTATGATCAGTTCACCAAATAATCTGGCAAGCTGAGAAGGAAAGGGAAAGGACTTTGCTGCTGGCAGAGGTTGAGGTGTGAAGGAAGAAGTAAGAGGAAGAGTGGGAACACGAGCAGGCTGAGACCTTCCCTTTCAGTGCAGCAAGGCTGCTGTGGCCATGGAGGTGCCAGAGTGGTTCCTGTGGTGAAGCAAGGGGTAGAAACGGAAATGGGTGATGGGATCTTGCAGCTGTATGTGCTGGTGGTGAGCCCTCTACTTCATCCAGCCACAAACCAAGCAACCAAGACAACCTTTTGTAGAAATAACAAAATAACAGAGCAAATGCTGACACTGACTGCAGATAGAGGTTAAAGGCTTCTCTACCAGCAGTATCTACATGGACCAGGATGCTCAGCCTTGGGAAGAGGATGGAAGGAGCAAACTGTAGATGACTGTAAAATCAGAGGTGACACTGAGAAATCATTCTTTGTCTTTTTCAGTGCAAGATCTAGGGGATCAAATGAAACCGAAGATTTTGTTAACACAATAAATGAAAGGAGATATGTTTTGTTTGTAAAATACTTTTTGCTTTCAAAATTCATTTGTTGAGTGCTGTAGATTCTTTTATTTAGGGGAACTGCAAATAAGTATGATTCAGACTTCTTTCTGTATTATTTTAAAAGATTTTAAGGACCACTGTCCTTTTCTTCATTGTTTACTGTCTCTCATTTGGAAATCCTTTCATTAACTGGATCGTTCTTTTACATTTCTTGCACCTGTTTTAGATCTAATGTATTTTTAATGAAGTGACGTGATCAGGATTGTACCTGGTATTTGATACGAAGTCGGATGCATTTTAATGGCTTTTTAAACTTTATTTGTGCCTTTGGCAGTCTTAATTGCTAGTATTTATTTCTGTGCAAAAAAGCATGATTAGAATATGTAATAAGAGTCGCTATCTGCAAAAGGATTTCAAGCTTCTCTTGACCTTAGTTTTTATGATATCAGAATACCTGTGATTTTTATGAAATGCTGCAGATGCCTCAAGAAATTTTGGAGGATGTACTTCTTGTTGAGACATCACTGTTTAAAAGCATGCGTAATGCTGAATTGTCTGCTTATTTTTATTCTTCGAAAAGGTGATGCTTCTAAATCATGGGAACTGGTAATTAAGTAGAGTCTCAATTTCTGAGAAGATGTCTCTTTAATCTAAACTTTCGTGCAAATCATAGTGTTAAAATGATGATGGTCTCTGTGTCTAATATTAGTAACACTGAAGGTCGATATGTGGCTATGGATGATGACTGCTGCAGAATTATAAACCCATTAAAATTAAGATATACTGTGTTCTAAAAATACTTAATAATGGATTTTTGCTATGTCCTGTAATAATTACAGATTCATTGCATAGATGAAGTTGTAGCTCATATGAAGCATTGCTTTCTAACTCTTCACAGTATAAATCTCCACAGAAATCTGCAGTGAGTCGAATTAGGTTATTACAGCTAATAAATGCATGATATTCTGATAACTTTTCATCAGTTTTAGCAATATCACTTTGTCCTAGAGGTGTATTATTCATCCTACAACAAAGGAAGGAATTGCAGAAAAGGTTGATTATGGGAATTCATTAACACTACCCTCTTACTCCTTGATATTGTCAGGTCTTAAAAGAAATGCTGTTCTAACTTCACATATTTCATAACAGACGTGGTGAGACTCATACACTAGAGGACTGACCCATATTAAAGCTTAATTATAGTAATGGATAATCCTGTAAGTATAAATTATTCACAGTTGTTTTGTATGCATGGTGGCATCATGAATAAAAGAAGAAAAAATTTCTGGAAAAGACCCTAGATAATGGCGTACGTTTGTCAAAAAATAGTTGTCCTCCTTTAACACAGATTTAAATCTGACAGCGTTAGGTTTGTTGGCATGTTACCATGTCCAAAACACAAAGCTGTGCATATGTTTTCCTTAATGGAAATCAATAGCAGCAAGTCTTGGGGCTCTACACCCTCCTAGCGTTCCTTGACTAATATGTTATGGAAGGGAAATATTCCTACCTAAACACAGTCTTGGTACAAAAGTTGCAATCTCAGCTGTCTGATAAGATTCTCACACGGTCTCTAGGATGAGAATTCATTGGCATTATCCATTGATACCCGCAGGTCTTAAGAGAGTGCTGTGAATTCAAAGTTATTTCCCAGGAAGAATGGTAAGATTTCTATGTAAGCTTGGACTTTATTTTTCAGTTAGTAGGTAAAGTACCTTGTAAGTCTGTAGTGTGAATAGTCTTTCTGACAAAGAGAGAAAAGGGAATATTTGAATTAGGTTAAAACAAGGTCCCTGATGAATGGGGTATCTACCTCATACTAAAGGTTCATTTAGCAAGTGCCTTGGATCCAAAGAGAAGAAAATAGCACTGTCTTTTTTGGAGAGCTCTCATCAGTCTGACTTTTGAGCTACCCTCCTAGCAGTAGCCTGGAAAGGAAGGAGTTAAGAAGATGCTTTGAACCCGAAGTCTTCTGCTTCATCCCCACACCCTGTTAGTGTACTTCCACACCCTGTTGGTGTGCAGGGAACTACCTTCCGTTTACCTTTAGCGTGCTCAGCAGGATAGTCACTACATTTTTCAGATTAGCATCACTGCTGAAGCCTGTTTGAGTTTATACAGCAAGAAGGAGTCCTGCCTGCTCTTCAGTGACATTCTGCACTGCAGGACCATCAGCTTTTTTAATTCGTGCAACCTGTTGGAAGAACTGAAGCTGTGCCTTAGATGGGCTCCAATCCTTGCAGGTTTCTCCGCTTCCTATAGGATTGAAGACTGCTCCCTTAAGCTGGGTGGATGCTTGATGGTACTGAGTTTTTATCTTCTTGGGACGCTGCTTGCTTAAAGGTAACCACACTTTGTTGGATGAAATGGCAGACACACCTAAGAGGAAAATTACAAAGAAGTCATCGTCTTTTTCGTATGATCGCCGGAGAGATTCAGTGAAAGTTAGGAGACAGACCAAGTCTCTTAGCTTTAAGTCAGCTACATTGGGTGCTCAAAAAAGGCAGGAACAAAAAAAGCAGGTTTGTATTTGTTTCTATTCTTCAAAAAAACCCCAAAACCCAAACCCCAACAACAAACCCTTATTTCCTAAATTCTTAAAAGGATTGTAAAACTTGCTGAGTTAATGTGAAGTGGAAAACAATCTCTGCTGATTTGCAGTCTGTGTGTGAGTATGTATGTGTATACGAATGAACTTCTGTGCAGGTGAAGCTGCATTCTTGTACTATAATGTTGCTTAAGAGTTAGCTAAGCTTGTGGTGTTAATTTTATGACAAGAAAAGTCTGCATCTTTTCTGCTTTTAGGATGTGATTTATGATTTCTGTTTTGTCTCAAGGAGTTACTCCGATAATGTAATATGTGCCTTGCAAGCTTTTGGTAGTGGGTTTGTTTGTTGTGCTGAAAAACATGATGGATACTGAGACTTTTGAAATTACTGTTCAGATTACAACTGTTTCACTGCTCGTTATTGTTATTAATTATTATTATTATATTTTTTAAATGTTGAAATGTACCAGACTGAGAGCTTTAGGGAGTGAAATATTTTACTTATTCCAGAACAGGTAGTGCAAGTCGGCAGCAGCACCTGTTCTGGTGGGACCAGTTCTTAGGGTTAGAGGGCAGCTTAATGCCTTGGCAGTGCTGTGCTGCCATAGTAAAAGACTTTGATACACAGGCCTTTATCTTTTGGAGTTGGGCTCTAATGAAATGGAATTTCTCCAAAGAGAAGATGTAGTTTGTGCTGTAGTAAATGGAATAAAAACAAGGGAGTTGGTTCATGAAATGTCTTTGTATACTGATACTCAGTTTAATCTAATATGAAAGGAGCACAGGATCGTTGGCAATCAGCAGTCTCTCACTCTGCATTTGAGTGCACAGGGTGCCTGTTTGAAGGGCTTAAAGGAAATTTCCAGGGAATTTTTAATTAGCTATGTAGAACATAAAGTATTTTAATACTTTGGAAATAGTGTTTCCACAAATGCTTTAGAATAGACTAGATTTTCATCAGCAGTATAACTGAATTTGTCACAAGCAAGTAGTTTTCAGGCCCTGACCACCACATCTGCTCCTAAATTTTGAGGGCAGTATATCCATTCAGATTTCAGAGAATTTAAGTTATTGTGTAAACTTTGGTATTAGCTTAAAAACACAATGAACTTGATGTGTGGGGGTTCCTATTTGTTTTTCCTACTGTTTCTGTTGTTCTTGAAAGCTTAAAATGTCCCTTTAAATAGTAAAACATTAACTAGAAGAGTACTAGGATATTCCAGCTTTAGTATGTTTCCTTAGTGTTTATCAAAGTCATAGCTGAAGCCCCTTTGTTTGAATTGAAGTTCCATGAGTTTTAAATGAGGAAATATTTGAAGAATTCAGGAACACCTTCAAAAGGCCACCAAGCTCTGACTATTTCTCCTCCCCTCTATTATGCGATGTAGTTTGAGAAGTAAAAATTATAAATCTAAATTTTACAGAATATAAAACATCAAATGACATCTGTGAGCCTTTATGTTCATTGGATCCTTTGGAGAAATTAAAGGACTATTCAAATTAATGTAACTCATTTGTAGGTGCAAATCAGTGAGTACCCCTGTATTCCAGTTTTCCCAGATCTTAAGGTTTTTGAGGCCTCTCATCTTTTGGATAGCTGCCATGGTTATTGTATGACCTCTAGTGGTTAATGAAAAATATGCTCAGTTACTAAATTCTGGCTGATGCTTGAAGAAGTCCTCAATGTGTATTCTTGTTGGTTTAATTATTTAATCCTCCAAATTCTGTTTTTGTTGGAGAAAAAAAAAATCATCTGCTTTAACTTAATCTTTTATGGTGTTGCTTCCAGAAGAAGTGTTTTGCTAAAATCATTATTCACATACATGTGTGCCTGAATTGTGGGCCCATAGATACAAAATTATTGGAATAGTTTTAAGAAACTTTGGCTTGGCTACAATATGTTCATGTGTGAATCAGCTGAAACACAGCACTCTAGACAAAGCCCTGTTTTGATCAACTTGTATATTGTATAGATCTGAAGAAGGGCTTCTGTGCCTCAAGAATGTGGTTTTTAGTTTTTTTTCTTCTCTAAATGCCTCAGTTAACGGTTAAAAATTGTTAATCTTTTCTACGGGCTTGGTCTTGTTTCAATCTTTAGATCATTATAATTAGGTGAGACAAAACCCATCCTTACGTCCTCTCCTGGCTTCTCCCCCACCCCCCAACAACGGCAACTAGTGCTATTGAACACAAAACACAACAGCTTTTGTTACTGTTGAACTTTTAAAATACCAAAGAAAATTGTAGGCTTTTAGTTACCAGACTTTTAGGCCTTTAGAAGTTACCGGATTATGGTAACTGTTTTCACCCAGTCAGACCTAACTCTGCTCAGTACGGTGTGGCTTCTGTGATTACTCAGGCTTGTTCCAGCCCGGAGTTACCGAGTGTGCAGTAGGTCAGTAACTGCAGCAGGAGAAATGGTACTTAAAAATGACTTTTTTGTTGCTTGAGTCTTTCTCCTGTTTTCTTTCTTTCTCTTTTTTTAAACATTTTTGAACGGATGTTTGACATCTGAGAATATTTAAAACTGTGCTTTGGTCTTTGTTGTTTTAGGAGACAATAGGGGACTTTGCTGCTCACAATATGTGCGGTTTTACTTGGGTAGTTCCCTGGAGGAACAAGACTCTGCTTCTGCTTACACAGGCAGGCCAGCCAAAATTAGTTTTTGAAATGTTTTGGTAGTTTGATACCAATAAAAGTCTGTTCAAATCATAGTACTCTACAAAATCCTTTTCTGCTTCTTAGGCCTTTGTGTTACTGACCTTCCTTTTTTGCAGTTTAATTTTTCTTTTTTCTGGTGGTAAAATTTCAATTTTGATCTTTTTCTCATAAAAAATTAAGGTTCTTAAATCACTGGTAAATTATTAATGAGAATCTGAGAACGTTTTAAAAAGGCATTTGGCACAGTTTCTGTGTTACAGTGATATGGCTCTGTTTAAGGCAAATTGCTGCACTTGTTTTTTCTTTTTCATTACCTTAGCTAATTTATTAGAGATTGAAAATCATAAAGTGTTCAAACCCAACAATATCAAATATCCCATCTAATGTAAAAATTAACCTCTTCCAAGTTATCAAGTTATTTATCACTACAGATCAATTTTTTTTCTGCTGACTTCCGTAGACTTATCTGTTCTGAGAGAATATCTGATGGCAGTTACTTTCACTGGCTGCTGATATTGTTGTACTAGTTGGTCTGATGGAAAGTCACATTTATAGAAATATGTAGGCAGTAATTTCTCAGGTGTATGAGTATTATGCAACATAATCTATGAAATGTTTGGTAGTTTTAGGACAAGAAGTTGCCTCTTTTTATGTTTTGAATGAAGAACAAACTCATTTACATGAAGTAAAACTTATTTTTCAGTTTTAAGAAAATTTGAGATCAAGACCCTTATGTGCAAGGGAACATTAAAAAAGAGATCCTGTGCTATTTTTAGCTGTTCTGTGAGAGCCTCTCAAGTCCTAGTTTACTCTGTCATCGCCAGCTGACTCATTACTGTGACATGGGCTGGAACCTCAGTGGATTAATTAAGATCTGAAACTGTTTTCCTGATAGCTACTTATGTTTTGGATACAAAGTTTTGGAACTTGGCAGGGTTTCAGGCTCATACAGGCATATAAAGAGCTTGTATAGACTTACAGATTCGTGGTTTGTTCTCACATATTCCCGTTTCTTTTTCTATGAAGTGCTGCAGAATCAAGCTGAGTAACTTTTTTCTTTTAAACTCTGTAATTCCAGAACCACGTGAGATGCACTGTCCGCTATCCCAGATGCAGAACAATGCGTACAAAGAGGGCGTTGTTAGAAAACCTTCAAATCCCTGTGTTTAAATATGACTCAGTTAACAGGAGTACTCCAGGTCTCTTGTTGCAAACATCTGAGGCAAAGGCCTGTGAGTTACACTTTCTGCTTTCTTATTAAAAGGAAACAATGGCCTGAAAAACAGCACTGGAGAGGCTGAGGTTGTGAAGGAAGGGGGCTGCTCAAAGAAAGCAATGGCTTGTAGCCTTAAACCCTGTGGTAGGGAGCATGTTCAGTAGAAGTGCCAGGTGCGATGCTGCTGGTATGTGACTGGTCTGGTGAGCAAAACCCAGAGCCCCACACCAGCAAAGCAGTCTATTAGGTAAGCAGTAAAGAAAAATCAGGGATGAATCTGAAATAATTAATTTTTGGACACTTGAGCTGTAATGTCTGATTGCTTTTCTTCTATTGATTTTTTTTTTTAATCTTTTGCAAGAACTTGCTTTGAAGTCTCTTGGGAATCTTGAATGTACTCTCTGGGGAGAAAGCAGTGAGCTTTAAAGTGTGAGCCCTCAGGATTCGTTGTGAAAATTTGATCCTATTTCTTTTACAATTAAACTAGTCAAGCTTGTAAGGAGAAAAATCATGTGATGTGTGTAAGAAGAGCACTGGGAGGTAAGAAGGGTCTAGGTTCTTGAGGCAGTTGGGTTGTTAGAAGAAACTTGGCCTATCAAAACTCATTCACTCTGGAGCATGGCCAGCTGTTAACCGTGATGGCTAGCTATTATTATTACGAAAACTGTGATTGTAGCAGGGCGAGGTGGGTTGTAGGTGGTGAAGTAGGCTCGCCCTGAGGTAAGCACGGAGTAAAATCAGAGCAGAGTGGTGCAGTAGTGAGAGGCTCAGCTATTGTGAACCTTGTCTTCCTGCTTGTCTTACGTTTGTGGACATCATGGTAGATGGGTGCATTAGAGGGCTTCCTGCAGCAGTGCAAGTCATCGTGCCTTGGTGGCTTTTGCTGCAATGGTGTTGGTTAATGCCTGCCACTGTGCTGATTTCTAGCGTGCTGAGAGAGTAGTTGCTCTCTCCCAGGGGTGGCAGGTTCCCTCCCTTTGTGCCTTGTCCTGATGGTTAATATGGCATCACATATGGTTATACCATCTCAGGAAATATTTTATTGTGGTGTTAAAATAGCAGCACATTGCCAGGAGTTTTTCAAATTTAATTGGTGATTTCTTTAATGCAAGCAAAATATTTGGCTTTGTTTTGACAATTTGACAAGCTCATCTGATCTAAACTGAGCTATTATTTTTAATTCTGCCTGAGTAATTGTTGTTTTACCTCATGTAAGAGTTATCATGATTAACTACTCTTTTGGATTCCTAAAGGTGTGGCTCTGTGATGGATTTTAGCTGATCTAAGACTGTGGTGCTGTGAAGGAGAATGGCCTTGTTCTCCCCCCGGCCGTGGCTATGCTTCACACCTCTCTGTGGCACCAGCTTTAGGAACTGTTGGTTGTGCCAGGTGGGGTCAAGCATACTGATCAATCTGAAAACTAACCCTGGCAGGAAAAAATGATAGTGGTCACGGAAGAAGGAGAGAGACAAAGGTCTTTGCTGAGAGGAGCAGTCTGGAGGCCATGAGTGGCTTCGCTGTCACCAGAGCCGTGTATGTTACAGCAGACCAAGTGTATCCCTCAGCAAAGCTGGGTGGGAACGGTCTTCAGAGGTCCAACTCTACCAGCCAAGGGTGTGGAAGGGCAAATTGGGTGTCTGATTTTGCAGTTCACAACAACACCCAAGGCAGAGTGGGAAGGAGGTGCAAAGGTGGGCAGGTCTTTCGTCTTTCTTGTGCCCACAAAGGACTGGTGGTGACCCACAGAAGACCACGTTAAGTTTGGCTGAATGCAGTGTGCTGAGCTGATAGGTTCTGCATGTATTCACCAAACTTTTCACAGCTGGAAGTACCTGCTCTACCTGGGTTGATGCTTCTAGTCTGCTGTTGAAATGTAAGCATGTGCCAAGGAGAGTGAGAAGCAAAACATAGTCACAGAATTGCAAAATGATTAAGGCTAGAAGGGACCTCTGGAGTCACATAGTCCAACCACCTGCTCCAAACAGGGCTAGTTTGTCCAGGATCTGTGCAGTCTTGATCTGAGCCATCAGCAGAGAGGGAGATTGGACAGCCTCTCTGGGCACCTGATTCAGTGTTTCCTACCAGGGGGAAAAAGTGTTTTCGAAGCCTAATCTGAATTCCTGGTGTTGCAACTAGTGTCACGTTGCTTCTCCTCCCACTACCAGTCACCTTCCAGAAGATCCCAGCTCTGTTTTCTCTCTGCCCTCCAATTAGGCCACAGAAGACAACAAGCTTCTCTTTTATTGTCCTCTTAAAACCAAACAAGTTCAGCTCTCTTGGCGTCTCCTTATATATCCTGTGATCCATCCTCCACCATGCTGGTGGCCATTGCTGGACGTGCCAGGGACACTCATGCTGTCACAGCCTGGTCTGCAAGCAGCTGCCTTCACTACAAGGGCACACTTGTGACTTGCCTTCCAAGTGCTGTCCAGGAGGGATCTGCCTGTCCTTTTCTGCACATGTGTTCAGCACCCTGCCAGAACTGCTGCACACAGATTTTTCATTTAGAATTCTTGGTGGCATCCCTGGATTAGCAAGGAAGCAACATGCTTTTTTTTTTTTAAATAAAATGCCACCTGACTTTTACTGTTCTTTTCATATATTGCTGCTTATTTGCTTTTTATGCAGGATCATATCCTCAAAATGAGTATGATGCGTTTCAAAAGATGCTGTTGCTGGCTCCAATAATGCCCTCCTAGGTTTAGCTATTCTGTTTCATCAAAGGGGGAAAAAAACTCCAAATACAAACTAGTTGGGGAAAAAAAAATTTCCGGACATACCTACTGTTAACGCTTTGTTTCAAAATGTTGGTATTCCAGCACTTCAGCAGAAACAGTCTTTTAGTATCCTTCAGTATGTGGAAATACTTTTTAAGTGCTCCTGCCACTGTGTTTTTGGAACAGTTACACTTGTGTGGCTTAAAACTTGTATTATTTTGTGCTACATAAACAATATTTTGACATGTATTTGGAACAGTTACTGAAGTTCTGAGTGCATGGTCTTTGCTTTCATTTTAATGCTATTAAAAGAACTTATGGTTTAATATTATGGAATTTGCTGATTGAAAATTATTTTATCTCATTTCCAACTAATGAGTTTGTCAGTTTTGTAATAGCAACAAAGTTTTGACCCGTTATTCTGTGCAAGAGTGAGCGAGCATTTTGCTTTAGAGGAGGTTGATTTTAATGTTTTGTGACAAAAAGGGAAGGAAAATTAATTTTAATTATCTAAAATTGTCCCCTGGCTCAAAGTATAGTTCTCAAATAGAAAGCAAGCAGTGTTTTGCTTTCTCAGCAATTTCTGTCACTTGAAGCGTGAATTGATCATGGAGGTAATAGCACATGGGGAAAATCCAGTGGGAGCTGTCTGATTTCATATGTGTTTCAGTTCAAGCACTTAGGCTCTTTTGATTTGTGGACTGCAATTTTTACTGACAGTGGTAGCAGTTTTTAGAAGAACAGCCCCTGACAGATGACATCAGTCTAACCAGCTGCTGCTTAATCTGACTTCAGGCTGCTGATTGCATTATCTGATTTGAAATATGGTAAATATTAATGACTGTTCATCAGTTATTTAAAATAAATGGAAAGTACTGAGAGAGTAATGGTCACATTTCACACTTCTGCTGTAACTAGCTTCTTGTCATCTGTTGTGATAGTATCAACTTCTGTGACTGACAGCTTTTCTTCTAAGGTAATTTCTTTGGGAAAACTCACAGTTGTTTTAATTTTCTTTTATTTTTTCCCCACAGCCTTTGTTACTCTAGTTTTCAGTATGATCAGAAGTAGTGAGATGTCTCATGTGTTGTAAGTTTAGAACTAAAAAAAAAAATCAAGATATTTTGTTTCACTGTCAGTCTTATGAAAATTACCTTTCAAGTAAATGGAATGTAGTCAATGGTAACTAAAGTTAGAGAATATAACAAAACCAGTATATTACAGATTTATATTAAAGCAGAGCCAGAACTTCTGGAGAATACGGTGGTTTCAAAAATCTTTTCTTGAGCTGTGTCTGAAGGACAGGATAGAGTTTATGACCAAAAGTTGGAACAAAGTGCAGAACAGGATGGTGATTATGGATCTTAGTAATGATCAGAAAAAAATTTGCCACAGGTGTTTGAACTTGTATTTGCTGTATGTTGTATGTATTAAAATAGATGGTTAGAAAGCTTACTGTTACCTCCAAAACTATTTATTTGTGCTGATCATCTTTAAGATGAGTTACAGAAAGTTTTTGTAATACAGTTTTGTTACTTCATCTGTTAATGCTTTAAAAAACCCAAAAACAAACCCCACAGAAAACCCAAGAAACCCCACACAATTGTTTCCTGTCGCCTGAAAAGAAAATCCAAGAAAATTGAGGTAGCAGTGACTCTACCACTTACTTGTCTTTCTTTGCTTTCATTCTGGTTTTATCGAGAGCAAGATCAGACATAAAGTGTCATAGCTGTGCTTGTGAGAACTGCAGTGTCACTCTTGAAGTCAGTTTGTTCATTAAGGATTGTTCCAATTTTTAAAATATTGTAAACTTGGAACATTCTTACTAAGCTTCCTTGGATTCTCTTCTACAACCCTTGCTTCTCTGACTTACCTTCCCTTCCTCTATTAGTACTTCAGCGTGTTGAGGCAGACTTCATTGATTTCTTTGTTTTGAATATTAAGTCATTCTTGCTGCATATTTTAAATCAAAAATAGCTGTCATAAATCTGTCAGCTGTCAGAAATAGCAGTCAGCTTTGAAAACTTTTTAAATATCGCAATGCATTTTCATTAAAACCAGTTGTCAACAGAGAACATATTTCTCTTCTTGACACTGTCATACTGCTTTGATGAATGACACTGGGCAGCAGCGTTTGACTTCATGGCACCAGTGTTGCAGATGCAGTACCGAGACATCAGTCTCCTCCTATCAGCCTGATGCACCTGTTTGCTTTGTGGGCAATCTGTGGAACAGTGACACTGGCACTTGCTCATGGTCACGGATAAATCTGCATTGGGGGAAACAGTTGAGCAGCGGTGTAGTAGCATCTTGTCTCCCTAGATGACAATGATTTCCTCTTTCCTCGGTCATTAAAAATGTTGTTGCTTGCATGTTAGAAAACAATTTACTGAGTTATTTAGTACTGCGCGTGTAAAAAATATATTCACTGACTGAACTATAATAAATTCTTTTTTCTTCTTCCTTTCACATTCTGACAGAAGTTGGGTGGGCTGAAAATAGGCACTTACTCTGATGCAGATTATTTAAATAACTTGAGCATTGCCTTTGGCTTAACGGCTTGGAGTCAGATGACTTTTTAGCAGTTTGTTTTTACAGAACAGGGAATTAACTTTTTTTTCTCCGTTTCCGGTCATGCATCTTTAAAGAATAATAGCTAACATGTACTAATTTGTAAAAACCCAAGATGTTAGTCCTTCCAGATGATAAAATGATGGCTTACTAAGCAAGTAAACTCTGTAGTAAACTACTCGGTTCTTTTGGTATGTAGCCATCCTTGTTTAAACAGCTTGCAAGTTAAAGGTTTGACTGTAGGCAGCAGAGTCCAGCCAGAGTCAGGTAGGACTTCAGGGCATTTTTATGTAGCCCTTTGCCTCTTGGCTCTCTAGTCTCCATTCAGACAGTCTTTCAAGTGGCCATCAGATGCAAAAGAGTGAGGGCGTTTGCTAATATTTACAGGTTTATTCTGTAAAGATGTTGCAGAGCTAGTGTATGATGCTTAGTGATGCAAAGATCAGCATGACCATCTTCATGTACCTGTTCATCCCTTTCCTCACCCCTTTCTCTTTTAAAAAGCAACTACGATTTCCTCTGCCAAAACAAAAGAATATGTTGTTATGTGTGCGCTCGTTTTACTTTTATTGGGAGGAATAGGGCTTGACTAGACCCTCTTTATCTTATAGAAAGGTCAATATTTCCCTTAGATTTCTGTAACGGCCTGGTGATGAGGAGCCCATATAGGCTACTTCTAAATCACTCCTGAAGTTGATAAGTGGGATGTATTGATGTACTCAGTGAATTAACACATTAATCTTTTGCTTCATTTTAGTAAATACTTTATTGTTCTTATACCTTGAAATTGAAAACTTGTTGCAGTTGGTACCTAGTTTGCTTAGAACTCATACTGTTTAGATCAGCATTTGGGTTGGTCTCAAAATATAGCAACTGCATCTCAGACCTTGAGCAATGAAAACAAAATTCTTACATTTATGGATTTTGTTTCACGTTTCTTTGTTATAATCCTAAAATTCTACATAGGTATAATAATCTGAAGAAAAAATTTTCTTTTTTAAAAATAGTTATATTAATTTCTAAAGTGGAGCCTCAACTTCTCAGTGATTTTTTTTCTTTCAATTTGTTTTCAAGTCTCTCTTCCCATCGCTATTTATTTTCTTAATTCTGCTGTTAGAGAAGCTGGCTTTACAGAGAGACTAAAGTGAAAAGGCATATGGCTTTTTATTGCTGTTGTTGGAATTATTCTTGAAGCCATGACAAAGTTAGTGAGGAGGGGGAAAAAAAAAGCAATAGGCTTTTTTGTCGGTTTTTCCTTCTGCTTCATTATGTGTTTAGTTCAACAGATAAATCAATAGCAACATCTGTAACATAGTGAATTAATATAATGGAATAAGTTTGTGAGCCGTAAATGAGTTACGTGGCAACAAACTGCAGTGTAGATAGAATTAAGACAGTACCTTTTTTTTATAAAACCGTTTAAGATGATAGTTGATTAAAGAAATTCAGAATCAATTTCTACATTACAAAAAAAAGAGAATTCCAGTACAGGATATAAGCATAATTTACAGAAATCCCTGTGATCTAACTGTGGTAAGCTGTAGATACATGTCCAAACATAATTTTTATTCATTTTGGAAAGTAAATCTCATCTAAGTAGAAGTGGTTATAATAAATTATGATATTCTGGTTAACAGAAATAGACATTGTGGGGAAGAAAATGAGTAGATGAATCCTCACATTTGTAAAGTTGCGGATAGGACTGTCCTTTCAAAGAGCAGCAGACCAGTGTTCAACAGGAGGGTGTGTAGCACGTAGTAGCCTGGTTTGTTCAACATGTAGTCACCTGGCTTGTTCAATAAATTCCTTTTTGAAAAAGAAAGCAGAGCAGTTTTAAGAGTGAAGCATGAGTCAGGAGGATTTGAAGGTGAGAGGATAGACAGATTTCTTTCCTGGAGGTCGGTGGAACAACTGGAGGACCTCCGGGGAAGAGTGATATTTCACCACTTCTGTGGCTGGCTGTGTTTTGACTCTGTCACAAGCATCCTGTGTGACTGTGGGCAGATCTGTTTTGGAGAAATTGTTGGTGTGATGCACATCGATAATGAGGAGAAGGAATGTGGTATGGCTCGCTCTGGTTTTGTTATACAATACAACTGCATGTAACCAAGAGTGGGGTCTGAGTCGTCAAGGAGCAAACGTGAAGGAAGACTTTCCCATCGATGCCTCTTCTTATGTACTGATGTTTTTATGAATCCAATCTTGTGGGGAAGGTTTGACATATTTTCTGTCTCTTAAGATATTTTTGTTAATGTAAGTCGTATTTCACAAATCCAGATTCCTCTGCTGGGATTAGGATGATCCATCTGATATTTCTTGCTTGGATTTCTGAAAGGTGTTTGACAAGATCTGTCTCTAAAAGCTCTAAAGAAGACTTAACAGTGTGGTGTAAGAGAGAAGGTTTGTCTACGGATAAAAAAAAAAGTAGGAAATAGAGGGGAAGGGTAAATACCAAGGTTTTATTGTCAGCAGTAGAAGGTCAGCATCAGTTTTTTTCAGAGATGACTGTTTGAGACTTGTGCTCTTAAACAGAACGATAAATGAGCTATAGAGGGAAGCAGGAGATGGCAAAACTGAGGGATGCTCCGAAGCTGTTTAGAGGGGTAGAGACTGGGTCTGCCACAGTCTTTCATGTTTGGTTCTCAGAAGATTGAATGTTGGGCTTTACAATGAGAGGTGAAACTGAGTTCAGTGAAGTGTTGAGTCTTTGTAGGATTTTTTCCTCCCCTTTCCAATTTTAAGTATGAAGTAAGGAGCTTTGGGATAGCCCTTACAACTAAGGAGTGAGATATTGTGCTTACAGTTGATAGCTGAAGAAAAATGCCTGTGTGTCCAGTAGCATAGGATGGGAAAGAATTTTATTATTTTATTCTTTACAGCATGAATTGATACTTTGGAATGCTGACTTTAATGCTATCTTTAAAAATGTAAATTTTACTTTCTACTTTTCTAAAGTTATACTGCTGAACTGAGTATAACTAGGGATTTTAAATGCTTGAGTAAGGATGTAACTTTGTGGATTTGCAGTATAGAACAATATTCGTACTTTATTCAGTGACTAGTTTATATGGTACTTCTATATCGATTTTACAATGGTGTGATTTTTTTTTCATAGCAATTCTAAATTATTTTTTCCTAATTGCATTGCAGTCATAATTGTTATTGATAAGATGGAGAGGTGTTTCTGGTGTTTAGTGATATAGCAGCATGGAAAGGTATTCACTGAGTAAATGAGAGCATTTGTTCGTACGCTGTCTAAACCTGATGGGTGGAGTACTTCTTTATATAGGGTATGTATAGTGAGGACTAAGTGAATAATGAAAGAGGACTACAGGAATTCAGTTTTATTTTCTTAAAACCTAGAAAGATCTGAAATAGGCTGAGAATGTTATTGAAGTAACTGCATCAGCAAAACAATGAGAAACACCTGCCAAATCTTGCTGTCCATTCTGAACGCAGCACTTGCAATATAACTCATCTGTGGTAGTCAAAACAATTCTTAATAATCTAAAAAACTCTGTTAAAACCTTTTCAGATAGCCTGTTTTACCTTGTTCATGCACTCGCAAGTGGGACAGTAGCAGGTCAGTCTGAGATGTCTCTCCCTGAAGGCCACCTGTAGCTAGTATGAAGCTCTTCCTGCTCTCAGGTGACAGGTTTCAGCTCTGAATCCTCCCAGAGGTGCAGCCAAATGTATAATTTGACCTCCCTGAGCCATGCTTTGGTGGAAGCATGTGACCACTGAGGGAGTGTAAGCAGATTAGTGAGCAGAGTTAAAGTTAGCTTCTGTGAAAGCTTCTGCAGCCTTCTTTCCAGATGCTGTTGAAGGGCCAATTTAAAGAAGTGCTGTGAGTGCCTAAATGCCGAAGTACCTTGACTGTGACAGAGTCCAGACATCTGACCTGGTGCTCTGAACATGTTTCTCAGAAATGATTAAATCGCAGGAGCATGCTTGTTACCTGTGGGGCTGATTGTCTCTCATACCTTTCCTGGTAGCGAGTCCGGCCTCAGCGTTCTGTCTCGGATGCTCCTCTTGCTCTCCATCTCTGTTGGCAAAGATGTTGGAGGAGCCCCATGCAAAGCTGGGGGCTGGAATAACACAGTTTTCATTAACAGCATGCAGTCAAGTGGGGGATGATGCAGGTCCTGGATTACGCTCCCGTCGCTCTGGGCCTTTTCTGTTGGCTCTCCAGTCAGGTTGCCTGTGTTTTTGTTTTACTTGAGTTCAGGCCAAAATAAAATGGTATCCAGCTGCCCTAGCTGATATTTAATCTCCTTTGGTGATTCAACGTGTACGTGTTCCCGGGTTGGATTCCTCTGGTTTGTCTTGTCAAATAAACATCAGCATTTAACGAGGTTAGCTGGTAATAGCATTAGCTGAATTACCTGCTTCTCCATGTTAACAGTATGGCAGTTCACAGGGTAGTGCTGAAGCTGTCACAGGTACTGCTCAACTGAACTGGGAAAATTATATTCTCCATTGACTAGTCACAGCTATGTTGAAACTTGAGTGCACTGAGCTGCTTACATTAAATAATTCACTAAATCTACTAAAGTTCTTTTAAATAAAGATTGTTGGAATGAGTCATTGCTTCAGATGTTTTTAACAGCAACTGAGATGGGTACGTGCAAAAAAATAAAATGTAGAATACAACAAATTTACAAATTATGAAAGGCATGTCAGTTTGTCTAATTTTTTTCCCTTTAAAATTTTAATAATGGCATGTTTTTATGTGGGATTAACAAGCCATGAAAGGAAATCAGAATTTAAACTCAAGGTCCTACTTATTTTTATTTTTGTTTTCAATAAGTATTGGGAAACTAATATAGTTTTTAGTTACATTTACATATTTCTCAAGAACATGGCACAAAGTTAAGCAGCATGGGATTTTTATTTTAGAATATGCACTTATAGTGTATTTTCCCCCCTTTTTTTTTTGTTTCAGCATTTGCCCTTATAAGGGAATATATTGTAGCTTTAGGTTCTTATGTTTTGGTAAATTTTATGCTGTAAAAATCTGATGTGGAGTTCACTGCATACTATGCCTAAAATATTTTTGTATAGTTTTCGGCATAAAACGTTAAATACTTTCAGATCTGTTACTGAAAGATTCTGTGCAGGAGCTGGGTACTGATAGGACAGTAAGGTTTGATTTGTTATGGCACTGAATATTACACATTTACAGTATCACTTGGGAAAATCTCCCTAAATCCCATTCCACAAGAAACCTTGCTGATAGAGATAGCTTTTATTCAAGAGTTTTACAGCTCTTAGCTGTGTTTTTGTGGTAAATATTAATGGATAAGTCCTAATTTGATCTCTTATGTGAACAGATCGTAATCTGAAATATATATGTGTTTGTGTGCGTCTGTATACACACACATCTTACAAAAACACATCAAGCATCTTACTTGAGTAGAGAGTGCTTCAATTCTGCTAATGTTTCTGGTAGTTTCCTTGTCCAAAATGTAGCTGCAAGTGCATGCTGGTTGAGCTAGAAATGGTACCTGTGATATTAATGTATAGACTTTTTTGTTAGCATTGAAAAAGACACAGTAATTTTTCAGGATCTTGGCCATTATTTTCTGATGCTTTGGGTTTTAAACAACAGGTAACATGTATAAACTGTTTGAAAATTAGAATGGTTTGTATTTTTGGACAAGCCCAGAAGTTTGTTATCAAAGCCCCCTTTTGCAGCATATTTACTGTGGGTGAGCATAAACTCAGGGCTTCCACAACTGTTCTGTAGCATCTGCTTTGAAACCTGAGCATGTGCAGGCAGCCAGGGAGCTCGCAGTCAGTGTGGTGGCCAATTTCAGACTTCTGTGGCCCGGAGCTGTTATTCATAATATTTTCTCTTTCTGCTCTCAGCATGAGTGTAATTAATGGGAGAAACAGTTTGAGAGTGAACTACAGGCAGGTACAGGTCATTATAGCCAGGTGTTTAATTATTGTCATTAGGAAGCATTTGGAAGCTCCTGGTGTGCCCTTTTAGAAACATGACAGTAACTGAATCCCTTTGGATTTTGATGGATTTGTCCATTGTGTTAAAGGATGATTAAAGTGATTAGATGCACAGTGTTGAAGCATTAATTTTCTGAACATCTTTATCAAGAAGAGGTAATAATTGTAGGCTACTTCATGCTATGCACATCATGTTCCTTTTAGCTGATTTTTCTGCTGCTATGACAGGTTTTAATTAATGTACTTGAAAACAAGTATGAAAACTTGTGCATTTGTAATTCTGTCTTAAATAGCAATACTATTGCGCTCTCAAAAAGGTATGTTTATCATACAAAAAAGGTCCTAGAATTAGGGTCAGTTATAATAATTTTCAAGAAAATACTATGGTTATATGTGAAGCAGTTGGCATTCCTTTTTACTGGGGAGAAAAGAAGCAGTCTGGATGAAAATAAACTTTGCTTTTTGGATTCAGGGCTTTGTTATGAGATGACTTAGTGAACAAGGTGCTTTCCACAGAGGTGCAACCAGAATAGCCCACTTATCTCTCTCCATGAGTGCTTTGAGCCCAGAAAACTTTAATTTTTCCATCTCACTTTTAAAAACACGTCTTTTATATTGCAGCGGCTTTATTTGCCTATTTGTTTTCTTTCCTGTTTGAGCACGATGTGAGAACATGGAGACACTAGCTACCTCTTGTGTTCAATCTCTTAAATTACACTCATGAGCTTTTTCTGATTGCCCCTCCCCAAGGCTGGATCACCGCTCGTTTTTGTTGCTAGAGTTCAAATAATTTTCTGAAAGAATAAAATTGGTTGCAGCAGTATTTTGGTATTATGCAGCAAGGTGGATGAAGCAATATTTCTACCTGTATGTCTTTTACTGAGCTATTTTTTTTTTTTTAAGACCTGGTTGTGGAAGAGCTGATAACTTAGAGCTAATGTATACTATAGATGAATGTCACTATAGATGAAGATGGATAAAATTACTGTAGGTGCAGTTTTATGGCATGCAATTTTGGGTTCTTGTTCAATAGGTAATAAGAATTGTATTGCAAATGCAAACAAATGACTGTGACTGTTGGATCTTTTTTCCCAGGCATTTGGGAAATCTCTACGTTATATTTAAACTATAGGGGGAAGGTCTGGTCTGGAAGGTCTGGAATTTAGGGAAGGTCTGGTCTGATAATTTGCAATACTATTGGATCTGTTTTGTCTTAAAGATTCAAATATGATTAACTTCTTTAGAAGGAACACATAATGCCACAAGCTTTTACAACACATTATAGTATGATCTGAGGTATTGAAATCTGATTATTACTTGAAAATTCAAAGTTCTATTTTTCCTTTAAGAAATGCTATTATAGGGTAGGGCTTTTCAACCTTCTTGATTTGTAGACTTTTCCAGTGAGGGCTAGATACCCTTTATGAATTTCTGAATCACTTCTTTCTACTTCTCCACTTACTCGAGCCACTGGAGACATATCAGATGTACAAATCTCTTTTTTTGCCTAACATCAGATTCAAAACAAAGAGAACTTCTATGATTTTTGGAGAAGAGAGACTACTAACTCTGATTTGAGGTGATAACAGTATCACTGGAAAGGTAATTCTGCAGCATGTTTATCTCATTAATCAACTGGTTTAGAAATTAAAAATACTGCTTTATTCCAGAATTGTCTGCAGGACAGCAAGGTACAGGAGCGTGACTGGTATCAAGTGCAAGTTTATTGCTTGAATTCCACCATTGTACTTGGTGCATACCAGTAAAGCTGCAGACTTGTGAAAGTTTAAAAAAGCCTATCTGTGAGTATGGCGGTGTGACGTAGTTCTTCACCCTGCAACTAACTGTACAGTAACACATCCCAGAAAGAGGGAAATGTTCTGATACTTGACTAAGTGTTGTTTTCGGGGATTTCTGTTGAACCTCTGTTCATCCCCTAGTGCATAAATATGAGGACAGGCTCTCTGTAACTCAGTTTTTTTAGTGGATATCTAGTGTTAGCTGTAAGTGGGAATGAAAATCTTAAAAATGTGCATGAAATGCCACAATTAGAGGGACTTTTGAGTGCTTGGCTTCAGTCTCCTCCGTGATGTTTCAGTATTTTTGAACACAGTGGTTCCTGTTTGATAAAAAGATGATGAAAGCTGTTTCTGTCAATCATTGGATTCCCCCTTTATCCCTTTTTCCTTGAATTTCTTTTTGCTCTTGGATGCTTTTGCTTTATTGTTACTGGCAGGTAGTTGAAGAAGATTTTTCATTCTCTTAATAGTTTAGTTGAGCCCTGAAACGTTTTTGCTACCTATGGTGTAGCAGAAATGTAGTGCACAGTATTTCTATTGAATGTTCTCTTTCTGTGCATTTTAAAACACCAGAGATACTTGTAGAGAGACACAAGGAATAGTTTATCTCCCATTTCGACAAAAAGTGTTGCAATAATTACTGTATTTACTCTTAAGGGATTTCCCTTCTAGAGGATAGTTCTTACAGCCCTTTATATGTTTTACAGATTTATACCATCATGCACTTGTGTATATATTTCACAGTGCCTTGGAATATGCTTTAAGCATTCTTACTTTTCTAAATACGAACGCACTCTTCTTCCTTACGTTATCACAACAGCTAGTGAACCCAGATGCTGTTCTTGAGGAGTTCTGATTTTTCTGGTAGTTTATATCATTGGCTCATACTGCATTGTTCAGTGAGGGCGCCAAGTGGTGGTGCTGTCTTGCTTGTTAGTTTTGCCTGAATACAGTGTGCTTATGGGTTTCCTATGGTTTGTCTGATGTGTATAAGTTTTGCAGTTTATCTGTGCACAAAATCCAGTGCAGATGTCTTATGAGACTTGTATGTTGACATTTAACTAGATGAGAGGAAAATGGTGTAACACTTTGTTTTCAGTTGGGATGTGAAAGCAGTGAGCTTTGCTTTGGTGCTCTTTTTCAAGCTCTGACAGAACAGGACAGAGCAGAGATGGAGCAAATCATGCAACTGCTCATAGTAATACTGTTAAGTGACATGAGTTTTGCAAAATATACATCTTTAAATGTATACACTTTCAAATTTTTATTCATAGTGAAAAGTGAACAGCTAACACTTGAACATGGTAAGGTGTTTGTTTAAATACTCTGCCTTAGTGTTTTTCCTAATTTAAAAGATTTACTCAGGTTTTATTTTGCTGTATTAAGTATGGTCTGAATTTAAGGGAGAGAATTAGGTGGCTATGTGCACGTGGCTCTGGTAGGGAGGCCCCTGGCAAAGCCTCTCAGACAGCATTTATGCTTCTGTGAATCTGTCTGTCTCCAGTAAATGCTGCTCGTTTCCAATCAGTATCTTTCTGTGGAAGACAGTGCTTTTACTAGCACTGGGGAAACATTTCTCAAAGGAGGAAAAGCGTTTTTTCTCTCCTTTTATATATTTAGGAAGCCACTGTTGCTCTTTTCACTTTAGTGTTTTGTATAATTGAGGATGTTTCAAGTTATTATTCTAGACAGTCACTTAAATAAAAATAAACAATTTAAAATATATCATTGAAAAGTATGTTGTGCCCAAAATTGAGTAAATGATGTGTCCCACGGGACCAGAAAATGAACCTTACGATATTATGGACAATTTAAAGTGGGCAAATTTAATTA
>NW_010426290.1:94649-108186 GCF_000710305.1 Buceros rhinoceros silvestris | reverse complement strand
GCAATTACTGAATGAGGTATGAGAGACATGGGAAATGTTCCCATCTAAATAACGACCAGAATGTGCTTGTTCTAATAATATTCCATAACACATTTAGGGCCCTAGAATTACACCACTTTCAGGTTATTAGAAGATGATGATAATAGTGTGTTTTATTACCAAATTACTACCATAGTCTCTGAGGTATGAAATGATATTAATGACCGTTTTCAATAAGGAATAACATTTTGCAACATCAGTAGCATTTAACCATATTAAAATATGTTGTGTTATGCAGTAAAGCCCTGGGGTACAGAGACACAAACTAAAGAGTTTAATTTTGAGGTGCTATTGGGAAATTATTTGGACGTTCAAAAAAGCTTTAGGGTGAAAATGCATTAATGAAGTATGTTTTTTAGCAATTTGCAATAAATAAAAAAATGCATCTATATTACCTTGTTCTAATTTTGGTTTATAAAAGTGTTAAAATCAGTGCATGACCTACATTCTGTTTAGTGTGCTATATAAAATTTCAATTATCAAAGTGTCTGTTAAATCTAGAAATGAACCAATAAAAGAGAAAATTAGTACATATATGTAAATGAATGCTGGCTGGAATGCATATTAAAAGTATTTTTCAAAATGGAGGCATCTTTATAGAATAGGTGACGAGATACCATTCAGTTTCTCTAGTAACATATTCTTTTAATGAGTAGTTCTGTGTTCATAAAATTTACCAACTGTGGCTCTCTACAGATTTGTCTGCCTCTTCTGCTGTAAATATTGCAATATTTGTTTTGCCAAGGTCAGATGCTCATACTTGGTGGCATTATTGTCACTGATCTAATCAACTGTAACTCACGTACCATCTGGTTAACTTATTATGTTAATTTGAAGTAAATAACAATTCTAGTCACTCAGAACTGTCAAAGATACGAAATTTTATGATGTCAAAATATGTCTCTGAAGCTAAATAAACCCTCTGCACATATAGTATGTTATTGAAAGTTGTAAAAACTAGAAATTCATTTTCCTATGGGAGCATCACTTTCTTTCATTCAAAACAAATTTAAGTTTTATTTAGAGCTATAAAAATATGGGAATCATATTGTGGTTTTATTGTCACTGTAAAATACCATAAAATATTTCTAGGTTACTGTCGTGCTGTTCAGTCAGCAATTGAAGAATTGCATGTGATATAAATAGTAATTGTAGTAATTGTGTATCATGTAATTTTATATTATACAAGTATTATTAGGTGGGGATAATAGATTACATTAAGGGTTGGTTTGCAGCTACGACCTTGTATTTAGTGTCAGATATGGATGTGTCAGAATCGCAAAGCTTGAAATGGATCTGTAGAGGAATAATGGGAGAACTTGCTATCTGTTAGAGCTTTAGTTCTCCTTAAAGATACAAAAGTTAAAATTCTGTGCTATGTCATGGAAGCTTCAGTTCTGGTCTCTGTAAGTGTTCAAAGATACTGATTTGAGTGCTGAAAATTCAAGAGGTTACCTTTTAAAAATCCGTGGGATTTTTTTAAGGTGAGTGTTGGCCATGAGAGTATGTTGCCCGAGGGATTTCTTGTAATACTTCATGAGAACGTGTCATCAAAAATCGAAGCATTTGTGGTTTCAGACAAAACTTGTGTTCTGAAACTCTGGACTAAAATCACAACAGGTGGGTGAAATTTTAGTTAGGAGTTGACCGAATCCTGATTGATCTCCAATTTGATGTGTATCCATTTTTTGTCATAGCTGCTTTAAAATGTGTCAGCTTGTGGCTCTTCTGTAACTTGGGAATGCTGCAGCCATCCCCCTACCAGTTATCTTAAAATTGTTCCAGGATTTAAAGTTAAAATAAAAAGTTTCATTCTCATCATAAAAATGAACTTTGTTAGAGAATGTCAGATAATAAAATCCAGAGTCGCGTGAGTCTTCATGGCTTAGAGCAGTAGGGCACAGTAGAGTTAGTGTCTGGTAGCTTTGATGTTGTAGCATGGCCTTGGGAGCCATTGCGACTGAGTGAACGGAGAGATTTGGAAGTCTCTCAGGGAAAGATTAGTGTTTGGTGGCAGAATATGTAAATTCCTTGCATGGTGACATGGTGTGTAATGCAATTTGAGATGGAGTTTTAACTAGTCCAGTTTTATGCATATAAACTTAAAAGCAATATAGAGACTTAAATATTAAGCTATTTATGTTGGTCTCATGGTTTAATATGGTGTATTTGACTGGATATGTAAATAAGATCAGGATGGCATATGGAGATGCGCATTTGGATTAAACATCTCTTGTAAGGACTGATAAAAACTCGTTATTGGTAAACATTGCTAAATCCAAAATGTATGTGGTTTTCAGGTGGCAGAAACTAGCA
This sequence comes from Buceros rhinoceros silvestris, assembly GCF_000710305.1. Lineage (NCBI taxonomy): Eukaryota > Metazoa > Chordata > Aves > Bucerotiformes > Bucerotidae > Buceros > Buceros rhinoceros. The sequence continues at coordinate 105,831 of NW_010426290.1, read as the reverse complement.
AGTGAGCTCCTTCTTCCCATTCTGCGTTCAGAAGTGCAGTCCTTGTACACAGGGAGGAGGTGTGGGCTGCCTTCTCTTTGCCAGCTGATGGGCTGTGCTCAGTTGGGAGCACTCCCTGGTGGGAATGTCTTAGCTTTTGTGTCCTCTAAGGACGCAAGGGAAGTTCTGAACTGTGATTGGGGAGTGCAAAGTCCTGGTTTTTTTCTTAATACCAGCAGTTGATGGCAAAACTGTTAATGCATTTTATGTTTTCCTTCATTAATGGCTTACTGGAATGGTATCAAGTTTGATTTATCATTTTGTAGTGATTTGTCAATAAGAGCTTGAATTATCATTTAGGAATGCTCTGTGAATGCACAGGCAATTATGTGTGTATGTATTTATATATCCATGTTTATATAGGCGCAGGTAATGCATTCTCAAGGACAGATCTGCTCTGTGCTTTTGTGCATTTTGGCCTTACGTAAACTCTTTTCCTCTGCTGTGTCTTCAAGCTCTTGCACTTTCCAAGGGTCTAAATCCATCAGTGATTCAGGTGTAGATTTCTAAAGGAGGCTACTGTCAATTTGTAAATCACATTTAAATTTAAAAGATTGTAAGTGTGTAAATAATGAAAAGTACTAGAAATTATTGAAGCTAGATGAGTATTGTTAATGCATTTAGTTTGGCTGGCTTTGGATAAAACTCATCGTGTATCTGTGTACATGTTCTTCATATTTCATAAAGAGAAAGGTATAGTAACAAAGCCACTGTTTATTCAAACCAAAATAGTTGAACCTTAGCTCAGCTGTGTGTGGCAGGGATGAAAGTAGTTGACTAGTTGATTGGTTCTAGACCTTTCTAAGTGTTTTTTATGATGACCCCTCCCTTTAGGAAGGAGCCCGAGTATTGTCAAAGAATATGGTGTGGGTTTTTTTTTGTGTTGTTTTTTTTTTTTTTTTTTTTTTTTTGGAATTTAATCCGAAGAGGAACCACTTTGTCTGTACTCCTGTTTGGGCTGAGTGCACTGAGACCTCTTTTCTTTCTGGGTCTTGGGGAAAATGATCTAGGATATTGTGGGCTTGGCCAGAGAGTATCAGCTATTTACTTTGTAACAGGAAAAGAAAGCTAATGGACTTAAATCTATGTAGAAAAAAGGAGTCTGCCAGCTGGAGAAGATGGTTGCTGTGACTAGTGACAGGATGAAAATGGGGGCTATGGAGAGAAAAGGGGCTGAAGTGACATTACTGCTACCCACCCAACCTCAGAAACAGAGAACAGAAGCAATTTGAAGAGATCTTAATTTTTTTTTTTAAACTTGTTCTTTTTTATCCGTTGCCTCTGGACAGAGGGTGCTGTGCCTTGGAGTTGTGGTTGGTCTAAGCTTCCCAGTGTGGTCTTCCTTTCCCAGTGTGGAAGACTGCGGAGGGAAGAAGATGGGAGAGGTAATCTCCTTTGCACTGTCACTGCGATACACCGTGGAGCCCTGGCTGATGCCCAGATGCCCAGGGCAGCCCTCTGTTCACCCTGCTTTGCTGGAATTCACAGACAGGAGCAGCGGTCCAGTGTTGGCGAGGCTGGTCTGAACAACCATACGTAGCATAGAAAAAGGATTCTGAGAAATGGATATATTTGCCATAGTCTTTCTATGCAGAAATTTTAGTCGTGCTAGACAGTCTTCTCAATTTTCTCATTTATAAAATCTCAAGTATTTGTAGTTGTACTGCAGCCAGTGCGACTCTAACCACAGTCATTATTTACACCCTGGGAGCCCAAGCAACCTGTTGTTGTTTAATTTACTGGAATAAGTGTAATTCTTTAGTGAATAGTTGAAATTAGTAAGTGTAGCCAGTAGTATTAAATAGCTCACACAGTGGCATATAAAGCTTTGGCCAAAAGCTTATCTCTTTGTTTTTGATTATCAAAAGATTTGCCCTGATATTTTGAATAAAATTTTATCTGTTTAATATCAAATAGGCTTTGTAGCGTCAACGGTGACATTCATTTCATACTGCTTGTGTAGCTGATTTGCAGGTGTCGGGTTTGGCAGTGTAGCTCTGTTTTCAGTCTGTGTGGAAGATGCACTAACTGTTCAGCAGAGGTCACTGTAAGTTTGTGGCTGACATATCTTAATGCTACATAACAAAATGTAGTACTGATAATATTAATGTTATCGTCTAGGAAATTTTTGTCCTTGTGTTAGCTTTGAAATGAAACACTATGAATTTTAAGAAAGATCTTTTTTGTGGAAGTAGAAAGTGGAGGTGATTATGAGATTTCAAGGAAACTTGAATAGCCCTAAGAAAGGCGGCATATGCCCAGATTTTCGTCATCTTTAGTATTACTTACCAAGATTTAACCAAATGACGACTTCTGTACAAGTACCTCCTCTTCCTTCCAAGAAGTGTCACTCATCCCATTCCCCAAGATCAAGGTGTGTCAGTGCTCTTCCGTAGAACAAATGTTTGCACCTTCTTGAGTCTATATGTCCTGCACTTAAAGGCCACAAAATTAAGTCAAAAGGAGTGCGACTTTCCTGTTTGCTTTGTGCCTTGCTAAAGGCAGCATTGAAATCTTTCCCAGTTGTGATTCAGTTCCTAAATATATTGCATTTGCTGTTTTAAAAGCAACGTTGATCTTCTGCAACTACTTTTTGGGTGAAACAGATACTTAGATACAGTTAAGAATCCACGTTCTGGACTGCTACCATAGTTGTCTTCTTGCAGGGAAGTGATGTGTGCTTCTGGATGTGCAATGTCATGATCTCTCCAGAAAACAGAACAGCAGCAAATGGACAAGACACTTTTTTTTTTTCCATCTGTGTTAGTCTTATCAGTTATTATCATAACTGAATTTGATCTGAGAGCTTCTGTTCTCTGATGATGCTGTCTTATCCCAACTGTTTGTCCCAGCTGGATCCCTCATGGTGCTGCTTATGTTTGCCACAAGCCATGTATCTTCGAACAAAGATGATGTGAGCTCCAGAGCTTCCAAACTCATTTTATCTTGTTTCCTTCATCATCCCAGTAAGCTTTTTAAGCTGTGTGGCAGCAAAATAACCTTTTGCTGCTCTTTTCCACCTGGACTGTGTACCTCTTATACTGCCATTGTGTTGGGGGGATCAGTAGCAGTTCTTATCATCTGCTGTTTGAGAATGTTTGTCCGTTTTCAAACAAACTAAACCAGTCATAGAGCTTCTGAGAAATGCTAGTTTAAAGGTTTTTATCCTCCTGCAACCAATTACCAATTACAGCCATGAAAAGTAGTTCTTGGGAGAAATCTCAAAAGTCACCACCCTTCTTCTAAAGATAGCTTTGGATTTTTATTAGCCTGGAAATTAATGAATTTTTCCAGTCTTTTGGATTTTTTCACTTGATCTTAGTTCTTCAAGGGCTTGTGTAATCTTATTATGGAAATAGTGCCAACAGATGTTTACAATTTTGCATCTGCTGCAGATCTATCACTGCATAAGCATGGGAGAATCTGGAAGTTGATTAGTGGAGAAAAGCAAGTAAAGTTAGATTGTTGCTGGGTGTTTGGATGGAATAGGAAGGAGCTCAAATTTCATTCAAGAAGGAAGGAGGAGTTTGTTTAAGCAAGGGCATTGCACGGTGGAAATGATGTTTGTCAAGCCTATACTAGGAGGAGTCTTTTGTTATACCACCAAATAGAGCTTTGGCCAAAAATATATTCTCCTTTTCTGCTGTCCCTTTGTCAGTTTGCAAATGGCTTTTGTGGTTGCACTGAGGTGAAGTAAACTGGAAATTCAGTGTGGTGAACCTTGCAATAAATCATGCATGTATTTGTGACTTTTTGGCAATGGACAGAAGTGGCAGAAACTATATTGTTAGTTTTGTGCCTCTGTATGGTCTTGTGTCTTTTCAATTCCAGTTTAGTTGTAGTTTACGCTACTGTATTCTGAAAGCCAAAAAACCTCTCCAAAGAGTGCATTGGCTCTGGAAGGACACGTAGTGGTGAATTTGTGTGTTCCTCCTCCACTCCATAGCTAAGTCTTCTCAGTGTGCCTCACTCTGAAAGAAGCATCGGGGCAAAGCTGGGTGGTAAAGCGGTCAGTCTGCCCAGCAGGACAAAGAGTTGTGGCTCCAGCTTTGGCAAGCGCTGGGGAATCCAGGAACAACCTGCAGTTAAAAGCAGCCTACTTGGGTAGGGCTCTCATGGTGGGATGGGAGGCTGTAGCCAGCAAAGCTGGAGATTAAAGTCCTAAGCTCCCTCCCCCCTTGAAAGAAACAGGTATTGAAAGGCAGATGGGTAGTGATTAAGCTAACATTAAGGCAGTAACTACTTGTAAGTCAGAGGAAATTTTTCTCCTAGATGGCACCTTATCAGAAAATTCCCTTTTAATAGGATACAAAATATCCTTTCTGAGTTGTCAGCTTGAAATATTCATGATTGTTTCTGTAAAGATGAGGTCAGTGAGGTAATGCATTTATGGAGACGTTTGCGTGGATAGAGGAAGACTTTTTGTAAAGAATGGATTACACAGAAGCGTTTGCTAACCATACAGGTGACTGTGTCCACAAAGTGCCATTCTGTGGTGGGCCCATGCTGAAGTATTCTTCAGCCTGCAGTGTTTTGGGTGTTGCTGTGCAGATGGTGGTTTGGAATTCCTGGTGCAGGTATTTCTGAAGTAAGTGACTCCTACGAGGCAGTTACAAACAGCTGATCTTCCTCATAGTGAACTGACAAAAACTGCAGGGCTTATGTCTTCTTTCTGTTAAAGAATTTAGTGCTTGCTGGATTGTCTTAGTGTCTTCAGAACTGAAAGATTTTGGTCTGGCTGTCATGTTTTTGTCCTCCTCCCCCTCCCAACCCCTGCCCAAAGCAAGCGTTGATATCATCTCCAAGAGTGGTTTCGTGCGTGGTAGAGAAAAATGTGCACATATGGTGGACTGATTTAGGTATCCTGAAAATGATTTTGTGCTTTTATTCATCCTGAAAATGAAAAGGCAAGTGCTTTTTCATTAAAAAGCTTTAGTTCTCTTTTCAAAACTGAAAATAAGAGCGTAAGGGTTGCAAACAGGCAGCAACTCGTCATACAGTCTGAGCAGTGCTCACATGCATGGCACCAGGGGCTCATGCAGAGGAGATGCACCTTTCCGTCATTTCCTTTCAGCCGTTGTCAGTAATTTGAGCATTTTCGAATAGTAAAACAGAAATTGCCAACTCATCCTCAGCTTGGTTATATAACTTCTTGTATCACTGTTCTGGTCTGATTCCTGAATTTGGTAAACAAACTCCCCCCGCTTGTGTTGCGTTTGTGGGAAAGGCTGAGATATTGGGTTTTTCCCAGTGAGGTTGATGAGCAATTGTATTAGTTTAACCTTTTCATGCTAAGGTGTGGATGAGAATGTTGTGGCAGGAATATAATTTTAACACCTACTGTTGGGAAAATAAATTGAAAATGTTTAATACATGACACTGGTGGTAAATAGCATTCTGCTTGTTAGAACTAATACCTGATGTGTGTGTGTGTTAGATACATGCAAGTTAAGAATGTGTTTTATAGAAAAGTGGCTTGTTACTGAAATGTATTTCTTATGTGGTGCAATTCTGCTGTCTTTTCAGTGAATATCTGTAGTTCCAAGGTAAATATGTAAGTTACAGTAAAGAAAAACTTGGAAATTCAGCAATAGCTGCATGCTTCAAAACACAGTCCTGTGATTGATTATCTGAATAGGTGAAACCTCTTCCAAAGCTCCAGTCCTGCAGGGACCTCAGCTGTCCTGCTTGCAGTCTTTTAACACAGGTGAGGCAGAGAGCAGCTTCAGAGTCTCTCAGACTTTGTCAAAATTCACATTGTTGGCAGGATTCACAGGGAGATGTCCAGTGGCTTCCTGCTGCTGCTCCCTGCACTGATACGTGAAATGTTTCTAATCCCCTTCTCCTCCTCTCCATCTCCTTGTAGAGATTAACTCATGTTCTGGTTTGAGTTGGAACGGAACTAATTCTGTTCAGTGATTTCACTTTTCAGCTCAGTCTCTTCCAAGTGACGGCACTTTCTGAAGTTAACCGCGTATTTCTGCAGACAGTGTCTGCTTCTAGCAGTGACAGCACTTGATGTTGACAGTTACTGCCAGGGGCTGGCGTGCAGAAAGGCTCTGCCTTGTACTTGCTCCTGTGCAGATGAAGGTCACTGTTAATCCTGTGTCCCACGGTGGGGGTGCAGTAAGTCAGAGGCTGCACCTGCGGGGAGGAGCGGACAGGACAGGTGACCCTACACTGACCAACAAGGTGTTCCACCCCATAGACGTCATACTCGGTGTAAAGCTGAGGGATCGCAGGGGTCGAGCTCTCTCTCTTGCTCTCCCCTTCAATGGCTGGCATCTGAGGAGGTTTCTGTCTGTTCTGCCTTTGATCCCAATCTGTGCATCCCTGAATCCAATTCCAGAATCCAGCTCCTGAATCCGGTTCCTGAATCAGGTCTGCTGCTGAGCCCAGCCTGGGCCTTCCCCAGTGTCTGCCTGCAGCACCAGTGGTGATGGTCATGTGGTTGCCTTCAGGGGGTTTGGGTTCAGTATCGGTATTTTATACATTTGTATATGTTTAATTTTATTATTATTAGTCTAATTAAAGCAGTTTTAGTTTTCTTTTCCAATCCATGAGTCTCTCTCCCTTGCTCCTTTTCTCTTTCCCCTCTTTGGAAGGGGGGTAGGAGGGTGGTTAATAGAGAGTGTCTATCATATGTCTATTAGCCAGACCAACCCTAACCACAATTCATTATTATTGTTACATGTTTATCCTCACTTTGCTTAAAAATAGATTAGGAAGGGTAAAAATAAGAATACCGCGAATTCCGTGTCCAGGTGCTGCCCGGGATTCAGGTGATTTGGAATCGGGAAACATGATGAAACGGCTCTCAAAGCAGCGAGACCTAATCTACATGTTTCTTCCTTTAATTCTCTCTGCCAAACCGAATGTTTCTTTTGAAACAACCCATTTATTGGCCTGTGATACGCAAAGTGTTGAAATGGTGAGGAACAGTGACATAAATCTGCCATTTTATTTCTACTTTGATTAGTTATTGACATTTTGGCTCTTTGCAACTTTAATGAAATATGAATATTTATTAATATGAAAATTAATATGAAATACACAGGGATGGATAGGTTATGTGAGATCTGTGCAAACCTTCAGATTTCTTTGCAACAAGAACCTTGCTTAAGAAAAAATATTGACCAGTTTTTAGAACAAGTAAAGGGGCAGCTCCTCTTTAGACCTACTCCTGTACCTTAGGTCAGGCTGGTTTTAATTCTTCATGGTTAAGTTCTGTGTCGGTGGTACCATTGAGTGCTTTCTACACAGCTTCAAATGCAGAAGGATGTCAAGCTCCAAGCCATTGGGTATATGCTTATTACAACCAAGCATTGCTTTGCATTCATATGTATATATAAGGATTTTCGTAGCAGTCTGCAAGCAACATCTCATCTCGTGTTTTGTAGTCAGTTACAGTCTTTTCTGAAATGGTTTTCTGAAAGATATTTTGGATGTAGCAAGTAGTTAGCTAAATTGGACAGAATTTGGAATTTTTTTGTCCATATTGGGTAATTGTGTGAAAAATCTGCTTCCTAGCTCAGAGTGTTGCTAAACCAATTTGTTGATTTAAAAGATAAGGTTGCTTGACTGTAAATTTAATCTAAGCAAGGTCACTGAGAAAATTTGGAATCAGCCAAGCTGGGCAAAGGAGGAATGTCTTTATGCTGAGCACAGTCTCTCTTTGCTGAAATTAGTTTTCTCATTGGAGAAGGCACCAGATTTCTTTGGTTTTATTCTCTCATTTTCTCTTCTGAAGTTTGTTACATTACTACACGTATCTTGAAGCTTTCAAAACCATTGTGGAAGAAAAACTGGAGGTTCTTCAGAAAACCTCATACTCTACTAGGAAAACTTAATGTTACTGAGTGACTAATGCAATTACAGTTAAGATAAATAGCTCAGCATCTAGGCTGGCTTGGGCCATGGTAGTATACTATGACAGCGTTCTCTAGAAAAGCCAACGAAATCTTCTTTGACAAAGAATTACTTTCTCTGAGAAGGCTGGACAGTTTATAAATGTGTCTGTCACTACAAAAGATATATATGCTCTTGGTGTGTTTGGTAGTACTAAATGGATTTGTTTTTAAATGAGCTAGTGTATATTTGCAGCCAAATTTATTTGTCCTCCTGCTGGTTCCTGTAATCAAACGTCATAAGTGTGACTGTATAGCATCATAAACTCTTTGACAGTAATGAGTTGAGTACTGCATTTCCTTGGGCATCTAGGGTCTTGAGGCTGTTAGTTACATTAATGTAATAGACTGTACCATAGCCTTGGTGGGACCCATGTCTGTGAATCTTCAGCAGAAGGTGAAGATTTGTGTTCCTCCTGTGATGCTGCTGAGGCGCAGTGGTAGTCGTGTGCCCTGTGGCATCTCCTCTAGGCTAGGAAATGCACCATCAGTGACACAACATTTTTGGAGGTGTTTACAAAAATAACTAAAGATCATAATTTGACATAAGGACTGAAATAGTGGAGATAAGAGCTGAGCAGATGGCTTAATACTAAGATTTTTGAGTCACCTGAGATGCTGAACATTAAATACCTGCATATTTGTTTATATTCTTAAGTATCTGTAAGTTTTAAATTCTTCTAGCATGTTATTTTGGTGTCATCTGGTGTTTTGTGGTCTGTACTTTTAGAGTAACCCAATCAGGTAATACAGTATTTTTTGTTGCAGGATAACAACTGGAGAGCTAAGGAAAGGTCAGCCAATCACTCCTTTCATTTGTGTTATTACTGCTTTTTAGGAAACTACTACCTCTCTTAATCTCTTGGCTAGCAGAAGGAATCACATAAGGACTTAACCTGCCGCAGTGCGAAGGCAGAAAGCTTCAGTGCTGATCCATGAGTGCTTGACACCACAGATCATCTGCAAATCACACTCTAAAAGTCATGACCTTATTGCACTCTTAAGTGCCAGTTTAGCTTCCTGAGAGTTGAGCCACCCTTTTTTCCCACTTACTTCTTTTCAACTATTTATTAATAACTTTACAGCTTCCATTTTTAGAAAACATTAAATTGAGAATCTTAATTTAACAGAAAAATTATCAGTTTTCTGGATGTACTGTTTTTGCTTTTTTTTTTCATGTCATGCTTGTTTATTTTGAACAGAGTGTGGGTATAGTTTTTATTTCACTTGGGTGTGTGCCTTGCCCACCCAGCCACATGAACAAGAGGGAACATCTTTCAAATCGGAAGTTGGCAGAAATAACGGAGCAACAAAGTTCCGCCCTTGGGAAGAGGTTAGGTATACTTTTTTAGAATGTGAGAAAAGCAGAAAGTTTTGCCTTCAAGGTACCAGGGTGAAAACTGCTATCTTTGAATGGGATCTTTCATTAAACACACAGAAGTGCACAGAGAACACATAGGAGCATGTACTGAAAAGTGCTACTGTTTGGAGAGAGTATCAGCTTTTCTTCACGAGGCATTTGGGGCATTTTGGATATTCCTTATGTATGTTCACCTGGAGTTTTGTAGCTGGTACTGGATAATGTTTCTGATTTTCTAAAACTCACTTTTCATCTTTATTGTCTTTGTTCAGAAGCACCAACAACACTAAGAAAAATTATTTCAGTCTGGTATAGTTTAAATTGAAAGATTATTGAGCGGTACTGTATATATCTGAGATGTATAAACAACGTCTTGGAATAGCTTTCTATTTTCATATTACAAGAATAAACAAAAAAAAGGGTATGAGGATCTGAGGTTATAGTCTTGATCCAGGGGTGCAGTGATTTATGCCATTAACCAATTCTTGATGGTAGTCAGCACCAGGTACTTGAATTTGTCACAGATCTGCTGAGGCAGCTGGAGGATCCCAAGGGATAACTTGCTGCAGCTCAATAGGAGCTAAAATGTAGTTTGCCGTGAGGTGTGCAACAGCAGGAGAGTGACACAGGGAGCAGCGTAAGAGGAATTTGAGCAGCAGTCCTGTATGCTGTGTTCTGGAGCAACATGTTTTTTAGCAGCATGTATCAAATTAATATTAAAGTTAGTGCTTCTGTTGAAAAGTTTCTCTTTGGCTGCACTCTTCTACAAAGCATGTAAGACAAGAAAGTCTTGTCTGTGGCTGTTTCCAGATCTTGAATTCAAGTCTGATGTGAAGATTTTCCTTTCTAAATATCCATTGTAAAATTTCTTAGTTTAGCAAACCGAGAGCTGTGGTAATAGTAGTTGTATTAGTCCGAAGCACCTGAACGTGTGTGCTTTCTGCCTAGCTGCTTAACACCCAGTGCAGAGAACTGCTGTCATGCTGTCTCTGACAATATCACATACTTCAATTGTAATTTTTACTTTGGTTTCTAGTTTATTGATTGGAGGCTGTGTAGGCTGCACTAGTGGGAAATCCTGGTAAGGGCAGTAGAAGTTGAGAAATGGTAGCTTAGCTCCTAGGAAAAAAAAAAAACCTTCTGTACTATTACAGAGGTCACCAAGGCTTGTAGAAGTGTATGAAGTGCCTGCTTTCTGGAGAATGTATTTTTTTCAATATTAAAGATGTAATATACTGGCTGTGATATTTATATTCCCAGAAGAATACAATATTCTGATGTTGTAATATCACTGTTCATAGTCAAGCCCTGTCATTATCATTTATAGGGCACAGTCAATGAGATGAACACTTCAGAGAAACGAAGTTCTTGGTCAGAGGAGTCTTCATTCTAATCATGTAATTAACATGAATTAATTTATTAACTTGCAGATGAATGAGGATTAGCAAAATGATAAAAAGCAAAAAACCTATTAAACTCTTCTCTGTTGTGGTTTTGTTTTTTGTATGCACAAACCTGGACTATCAATCTAATGGAACAGTTGTTTTACTGCAAGAGTTATTATTTACACACTGGGTTTCCTGTGTGGATAAAACTGTTCTTCATGGTAGGATGCAAGTCAGAAAAAGTGCTAAAAATTAAGCAGAGCTAAATGGCATACTGTGATTGGATAACTTCATAAAAATGAGATTTCTGGGAATGTATGTAAGGTATGTTTGGTTTAGATTACTGTCAGTGACAGTACTACAGTGGTTCCTCGAGGAATTGAAATGGCTAACCCAGTTACACAGCTTTAAGTTACCAGGCTGCTTGGGACTTAGTTCTGGCTGTATTGAACATCTGTGGAGTAATTGTTTTTCTGTGAATTTTAGTTCTT
>NW_010426290.1:90548-94527 GCF_000710305.1 Buceros rhinoceros silvestris | reverse complement strand
TTGAGGGGGGGGTGTGTTTGTTTGTTTTTCTTGGTTTTTTTTTTTTTTTTTGGGTAGTGGCAGTTGCAGTTTGCTGCTTAATTGCTGAGTCATTTCAAATCTTTCTTCTTCAGAGGCTTGCTAATGGCAGTAATTGATTAATGAGAAGGTGCATTAAGGTGTCATTATATAACCACTGAAATGTTTCTTTCCATTTCATGGTCAGTGGCTCCCCTTGACCCTACCGATTAGATCATAAATGCAGAAATGTCCTACTCTAAGTTCTGAGGTTCAGTTAAGGGCAGGAAAGAAAATGCCTTTAATATTGTTTTATTGTCAGGCCATGTTAAAATATAATTTTGATGCATTTCTCATTTAGGATATAAATTGTTCTTGGGGAAAATATTGCTCACAAAAGTAACTCGGAATATAGGCACAAAAGAATATGGATCATTCAGTATTTATTCTCTGATTCCAAGAACAGTTATTTCTAATTATCCTTCAGAATACATGAAATATACATATAAATGTTTATATACATCTGAAAACTTAAGACTCTGGCAAAATTAGTCTTTCACTATTGATTTTATTGTTTCTTTGCCTCCTTCATACAGTCTCAAAAGTCTCTACCTTTGGTTTAAATAGTCCAAAGGTGCGCATGTAGAATGTTAATAATTACAAAATATGCTTAAATAAATGAAGTACCCAAATGAAGCACTGCTCATGAAGCAATGCTAGAATTAAAGCTCTGTATGTACATTTTTAATTTTCATATAGTAGTTTATAAGCCTTTTCCTCCTTGGATGTAGTTTTGTGTGATTGTGAAATGCAAACTGGAAACCACGTTTGGCTGCAGCTGATGGCTGAGAGTTTAGTTCTGATCCCCAAACCTTTTGCTGATGCCACAATGTATAGAAGTGAGTATTTCCTTCAGTCTCACTTCACGTACAGGTAAGCAGGAGGTAATCCTCATGTTTCACCAGTGCTGTGCATAAGAGGCATGTTTTCAGTTACTGACTGTGGGAAGGGCATGAGTATTGGCTGGTGAAGACTTTTCTGCCCCTTTCTGTTGAACTGCTTGTGTTCCACTTGCTCCCTTCCAGCCTCTTCCATCTTGCCTTGCTTTTGTCTGGGTTCTTTTATCTGTGTAGTTCCAGTTCCTTGTTCTTCTTGCCCAGGACCTTTTATTATGCAGTCCTAGTCTCTCCTCTCCCTTCCTGTCCTTTGAAAAAAATTCCTACTTTTTTTCTGCCCTGCTCTCAACCGAGCATCAGTTTGAGCCATTGTTAGTAAAAGTGCCTGCTCTGCTTGGCATGAAGCAAATAAAATGAACGTGCTTCTAAGAAACTGATGATCTTTAGGGAAAACTTTATAATCAGAATTAAACAGCATACTAAAACTTGTTCTCTATAAAGAACAAAATTGTATAGATTCCTGCAATGCAGTTTATGGCAACTGGCTGTAGTATTTTTGCTTGTGTTGTTTTAGCAGAGGATTTATTCTGCAATATTTAACTGTTTTGAACTTTGATTTTTCAAAAAAAAAAACCCACATAAAAATCCATTCAAGATAAATCTGTTTGGTCTTCATGGCTTTTCTGCAGCCAAAGTCAAATGCATTGAGATTAGCTGGTTCCCGTGTTGTCATCCTGCCTAAACTTTCTTCCGGGTTGGAAAATTGATATGTATCTGATAACCGCTGTGGAGACAAAACAGAAACATAAAGATCATATGTTGTGTAATCATCCTGATTACTCTGAGCAGTACTATGCTGCAGGTTTCCTAATCAAGATTAATTGTGATCTAGGCTACGTGAACTGCTGTGTAGAGTGGATTGTAATTAAATAAAAATATAATCATTTTAACATTGTGCCACTAATATGTAGTTACAATAGGTAGTACTTTTGAAGAGACTCTTATTCCCTACAGTGATTAGGAAGCTGAGTTATATTTTCTAACTGCACAGATGTTGTTAAAAGCTCATGTTTCAGGCCATAAAGACTTATTATATTTGAAGTTGTACAGCAGTAGAAAAATGGTTTATGCATCTGTCTGTTGTATGAGACATTAAAACTGAAAAAATCTGGAACAGTTTAAATTTATGGAAAGCCTAAGTTTTGTGTATTTATATGTTTTAAATATGTGGTAAGTAATTTATGGTAGCGTATTGCAAAAAAAAAAAGAAAAGAAACTTTGACAGGTCTTTACAGCTCAGGGGAAGAACATATTTAATCCTGTGTGTAATAAGAGGGTCGCCTCTTTCAGCTTTCTCTGCATGAGTTGACAGGTCTTGACTACTTTCACATGATATTTTTGAATTTCTGTCTAGAATGGATTGTACAAATGCTTCTCTTTGGGGCTTAATGAAGCAAAGTGTTTTGGGGTGTGTATAACCAGGATGTTTTATGTATGGAGCTAAATCTATATTCCAGAATATTCTGTTGTGTGCCCTGGCAATTAGAAATGTAATAAGCTTAAATATTTCTTCTTTTAATAAAGAAAAAGGAGTTCATCCTTCGCAAACATACAGAAGAATAAAAAATGTGAATGTGAGTGGATTTCTGCCCGTGTGCAGAGTGGTTTTTGGGTGATTTTTCTTTCTGCTGCTGCTTCTGAGTCTTGACCATTGCTTTTATTAGATACTGCTTTGTTGGGTGTCAGCTCATCCTCGTGCCTCTGGGGGATAATAGAGTATACCTCGGAAGATCTTTAAATATTGTGGCTGGGTAGCTGCTCTGCTAATGGCTCCTGCCTGCACAGGACGTTGCTTAGAGAAGGCCGTGGGTTTGGTGGGAGCCATGCTGGGGCTGGGAGTCAATACGCTTGCAGGGAGATGTATTGACGTTGAGGGGGGAAACGCCGTGGTGTCACAAATAGAGCTGTCTTGTGTGCTTGGCTGAGATTTTATCTGTGAGCACCAGATACAGGTTTTTTTTTTTTTTCTAAATGTGATTTTCTTTTAGAAGATGTGCCTATTAAAAATGAAGGAAATTAAATTCAAACGTGCTCTCAGATAATATTGAGTCAAGCAAGTAAATGGATAAAAGCAAGGAAGCTCTGACTATCAGTGTCAGGGGTCTTTCCCCATCCATCACAGACTGGACTGGCTGCAGCAGGTACAGTGCTTTGTGCATGGACTGTAGGCTCAGGTCCTGCTCTGTGGTCTCCAGGCTTAAGTTACTTTGCCATGCAAGCTTTGAGTGACCCATGAACATGAGCAAAAACATGGTCACCAGTCTTGCTGTGCTGCTTGGAGGAAGTGTTTTTGAGCCCAACTCTTAACAGTTCCTCTCAGTGCCACTATCCCATGAAGCAGCGCGCTCGGGTGGGAATACAGGGCGAGTTTTGCCCAAACTAAGGAGACTGTGAACTTCATAACCATAGTTCAGTATTACTATCTGACACTTAGGTCCTTCTATGGCTTCTGTTTCTTATGTAATGGTGGGTGCTTTTGGAGGATACCCTTGAACAAGGGGAATTCCTGTGCTCATGCATTCTTTTGTTGTCATTTTGTTTCTTAAAATTTCCACACTTTGTGTATCCATCAAACAGGTAGTTTTCTCCCTGTAGACACAGTTCTCTAAAGAACTTGGATAGGGAACAGTTACATTCATTTCATTGTGACTATTGAAGCTGAAATTTAACCTTGAATATTAAATGCTTTGCTGAGTCTGGGTTTGAGTGGGATGAGATGACTGCAATAGGAAATAGGTCCTTCTTGGCATTTTACCAGGATTCTACACTTGTGGAGGTGTTGCTAGTGTTGTGCAGAGTTCGTTGATGAGGCTTTTGGAAAGGGAGGGAGTAAAGCCACCTTATCAGAAGAGAAAAAGCTTATTTTTTCCATTTTCTCCTCACTGAAGAAGACCAAATAGTTGAGAGAGATGTCTCAAACTCTTCTTAGTGCTCTATCTTATGTAAATTTTGGATTGTCAGGAAGTTATGGTGTTATCAGTCAAAATAATAATTTGACCAAGGAGTAATTACATATTGTTGCTCAA
>NW_010426290.1:88635-90440 GCF_000710305.1 Buceros rhinoceros silvestris | reverse complement strand
TGTGTCGGCTGGTGGGGGGGGGGGGGGGAGAAAAAAGAATTATTTTCCAGCATCCTGTTATGACCTTTGAGTTACTGATGTTTTTCATACATTTAACTTTTTGGCATTACAAATGTCTCTATTCCACTTCCTTTTTATAAAAGTCGTGTGGAAAAGTACTTATAATTTCCTAACTCCTTATCTTTAAACACATTTTTAAATTTTTTTTCAATTGTTAATTTTGCCTTGTATTTGAACTTATACTGTCTGTTTCCTTTGGGGCTTTTGATACTCTAAGGAAGTCCTTGTTATTGCAAGAACAGCCTTAACTGAGCTATGCAAATGTGTGAACAATGAAATCTCTTTTGTATCATTCTGTTCCTACATATGTTATACAGTTTCCCCTTCGTCTTTAAATAGGTGGTAATAGTGCCTATGTGACATGTACATATATATTTTTTAAATATATATACACATATGGACATGTATGTTCTAACTTATGCGATTGTGTCTTAAATTCTTACATGAACTGTCAGTCTTATTGTTCCCTGGAAGCTGATTCTTCTTTTAAAGCTGAAGTCTTTCTGGGAGATATAGTAAAATGAGATTACAGTTAGATTTCCACTGAGTAATCTATATGAATTGACTATTGCTGAAGGCAGTTTTATTTCCTGAACAGAAGAAATGTGACTTTTTCTGCTTGGGTTTGTTACTTTAAAATTAATGTGACTAGTGTAAATCAGAAAGGCTTAGTGTGCCAAAAGCAGCACAGCTCCTTAATGTGGAACGAACGGCAACAAAGTATTTTGCAAAAGGTAATGCTGAAACCAAAACTCTTTTTTATCTCTTGATTAGGTGTTGATTTTTATGACCAGAAGAGATACTGTGGTCTTCAGAGATGATTATAATTCATTGAGAAAACTGGTATGTGATCTGACAGGGAGGTCTGTATGTCAGTTGTGACTTGATGTTTTTTCTTTTTGTTTGTTTGTTTTGTTACTGTCCCTTCAGACATGATCTGTAACTTACTATCAGTCTTTCTGGTATAGAGAATGGGCTAAGGCAGTAGGTGAAGAAACCTGGTAAATTCTAAGAGGTAAACTGCAGTGAGCACTGCAGTCTAATCTTAGAGGACTGGGGAAAAAAAAGGTCAAATCCACAAAATTACTTATTAGGAGAAGAAAATTGTGGTTTTCATAATAAAAATGCTTTGTGGGAATTGTTGTCATTGAATTAAGCCTAAACAATTGGAGTTTGAGTTTCTAACAGGCTAGCAGAGGGGATTGAAGTAGATCAGGTTTTGCCAACAGCTCTATTGTCTAGATGTCTATTTAGGATGGAGACAACTGGCCAGTTTTAGCAACACAGGACATCAGCTGTGGACAGTGGGTAATGGACGGGCTGGTTTGGGCCCAAAATACACTGATTCACACCACTCTTTCCTACCAAGCGGCTCTGAAACAACAGATGTGTTGGAACAACGGTAGGAAGGGGAAGGTGTACGGACGGGCTGGTTTGGGCCCAAAATCCACTGATTCACACCCCTCTTTCCTACCAAGCGGCTCTGAAACAACAGATGTGTTGGAACAACGGTAGGAAGGGGAAGGTGTACTGGCAGTCTGGATGTATGTTTGACTAGGGAAGGAAACTGGGTAATGAAAGAAAAGACATGAGGGAAGGGAACCGTGCAAGTGAACAATAATAAAAAGTTAAAAGAAATTACTCTTGGCTTTCTCACAGAGCTGTGAGAGCAGCAATAGAGTGATTTCACAAAAAATTTTGCCACAGGTTTTTTTTCTCTTTCCATTTCTCTGTTTATCGTGATA
>NW_010426290.1:80816-88512 GCF_000710305.1 Buceros rhinoceros silvestris | reverse complement strand
GGTTTTTTTTCTCTTGCCCTTTCTCTGTTTAGAGTGATAACTTTATTCAAATTAGCAAATCTGGATGAAAATTACGATTTGTGAATCTTTGGCTCACCTGTTAATTTTCCTGTAATGCAAAACAAACAGACAAACTCTCAGATTCCTGCTACTGCAGGTCTTTTAAACCCTTTACTACTACAGAAGATGGTAGACTTTTTTCTTATCTAAATCATTTAAAAGGGGATGGCTGTTTGCCAAGGGGTCAGTGAACAAAGCAGTGAATCACAAAGAATTGTTTTCACTGGTAATCCGTTTATCATTACATTTCTGCCAGTGGTCTGACCGAACAGAAGTACATAGCTGCAACAAGAGCATTTCAGATACAGACTTTTAGATCTGGGGAGGGTTGGTGTTCAGAAGGAATCTAGGGGCACACCTCTTCAGGGTGTGGTGGGTTTTTTTTTGGTTTTTTGGGTGTTGGTTTTTTTTTTCTGAGTGTGGTTGGTAATGCTGGTGCTTTACAAGGGCAGAAGAGATGCTTCCTTCCATGTTTAGTAGAAGTCTTAAGATTTTAAAGGAGAGTCTTGTAGCAAAACAGTGGCACCTATTTGATTAAAAGACAATTCACAGTTGACTAAAGCATTTAAACCAGCTCTACCTCAGATTAGAACAGGAAAAGAAATGAAAATCCAGCTTTTCTCACCACCTCGTGATAGCAATTAATCAAACTTTCTGTTAACACAGTCAAACCTAGCTTTTTTGGTACTACTTCCTCTACTCGGTTCCTCCATAAGCTTTCTTAAGTAGTCCTTAGGAGAAATAATTTTAGAAGTAGGAAGATCAGCTCAGCTGTGGTGTTGTTTTAAACAGGAAGACAATTTTCATGATTATTCTGTCTTGTAACTGATTTTTATTTTTTAACAAGGTCTCTCACACTATGTATAAATTATTCTTAACAAAAGGATTTCAGCTTTAGAGAAGTGACAAGATTTAATCTCCAATTCCATTGAGGGGAGAAAAAGTTAATAGAAATTTTGCTGAAAACAGAGCAGTATTGAAAATAATGGCAGTTGTAGGCAAATACAAAACTAAACAAAGCCCATTCTGTACTTCCGTGTCAGGAAATCCTTCTGTGGGGAGAGAAAATAAACATTAACATTTGCAGCTGATTTTGAAGAGATATTTATACACAGGTAATACAGGTGCAAGCTGCTCATGAGAAATTAATGATGGAAATCTTTTAGCTATGGCTTTATGTTGTTTCTTTGACTTCAGGAAAAATAGTGACAGGAGATTTTGGGATAATAGGTAATTTATTGCTGTAGAAAATTCAGTTTTCTTTTTGAAGCAGAGAAGGAAGAAAGCATTTTAAATTTAAAGAAAACACACTTTTTAGTTCTTAACAATAGTCATATCCATCAACTTTACAAAAATACCGTGATTTCTCTCTCTATATGCGTAGTGCATACACATTTCTCTATATTTGCCTTAAATCAACTAATTGATAATCTGTTTAGTTACAATGATGGGTTCTCCATTGTATATTCTAAAGTTTGAGAAATGGTCACCACTTGCATCATTGTTAGATGCTTTACCGAGGCTCGTAGCAAACGATGGTTAGCTCTTTGGAGGTGTCTTCTTCCTCTTCAGGTAGCTTACTGCAGTATTATTGATTTTTATCTTGTGGTATAAAATCACTTATTTTCCTATTTTTGCATGTTTAAATTTTGCCTCTTTCCTCCAAGTAAACTCCACTGTTTGTGACAACTGCCTATTTATTGTACGGTCTCTGTGCTCGTCATGCTACCATTGGTTGTATGGGTCAGTCACTGTATTTAAACAGCTTTTAGGAAAGATCGAATGAAGATACTAGAGACTGGAAGATGTAGATATTGTTCTCATCTTTGCTTTGCTGCCTTTTTCAGTCACTAACGCTGACTGTAATTGTCCCCAAGCCTGGGGTAGTCATACCTCACTTACTCTGTATTAAAATGCTACTTTTTCACCTTCTTGTAGCAGGTGTCTGGACAGAAAGGTCTGATCGGGTCTTCTGTGCAACCTTACTCTTGAATAGGGAACATGAACAGGAATGGTAACGCTATTTGACTTAATTTTTTTTATTCTGATATTGAAAGTATTAGTACATAGTAAATGGAGAACATTGACCAGGAGTGCTCCGAGTCACCTTTTTCTGAAAGTTCATCTGACAGCAGCGGGAGCCTTGGTTCAGACACCTGAGTTAAATGCATACATTTCAATTATGCTGGTACCAATTACAAGTGATTTTCTTCCCTGGCACAAGTGTATTGGGACCGTTACGGAGTTGTGGCTGGCAATACCTCACGTCGACCACCAAATATTGAGCCTGCAAGCTTGCAGACTTAATTACAAATCCATGGTTTACTTTTGCAATCTGTTGTGCTCGACAGTGCTGGAACTGGTGATAAGTCTATCAGTTTTTACTTGGACACTAGCACAGTACCAGCATTAAATTCTATATGGCAGCCTCTGTGTTTGCTGTCTGTGCTATTTCTGATAAAACATTAATCATTTCAACGTTCCATTCAAACCCATTGATAGAAATTGCAAAATGTAATTTAGCTTTGAGAATAGAATTAATGTTTTCTAATAGCTCTAAGCTATTCTGTGATTTATTGGTTCCACTGCTTGAGGGTTTTTGTAATCTAAATTGGTGATTACAGATGATACACAACATTGTGTATCATAAATAGGAATTATGTGTCTGGTGAAAACGATAATGGGTTTTTGTACCTTGTGTGTATATTAGCACATTCAGTAGTATATTAAAGCCCATTTTAGAATTGGAAGATAATTTTGCCCACATATAGATCTTCCTGGCTCATTCAGTCAGTGAACCTGCTGGTGCTTATTGGTTTTTCTCTAATTTGATAAATACACATTGCATCAGAACAGCATAAAATTAAAGGTACACCTATGGAATTTCATTATGTACGATATTCTCTCCTTTACAGCTTGCTTCTTATTTTTTTGCTTCTCTTTGAGGAGGCAATTAAAACTATAATACTGTTTATCATTTCTGAGGGAATTTTAGCCCAACGATTGACTGGCGTTAAATGTATCTAACAGTTATGTCTGGGAGGATTACTTTTGCATATCTAAGTCCACCATTGGATGACACTTCTGTAAACATGGAAAAGATTCACATCTTTGTGGTCAATGAAAGTTTTATATACTTTTATTAAAGTTTTAACATGTGCTGTTATTTTTCTTTCCTGACCCAAATATCCTAAATTTCTGCCTGGAGTGAGGTGGATAGTATTGGACTGCTCATTCTGTCATCACTGGATTGCTAGGATTCCGTAGTCATTCTCAACAACCAGTGGTTTTGAAAGGCGCTTACTGCCATAGAGGATGAAAATCTGTTGGCGATAAAATCATAGAATGGCTTGGTTTGGAAAGGACCTTCAAAGATCATCTAGTCCAGTCTCCCTGCCCTGAACAGAAACATTTTTCACTATATAAGATTGCTCAAAGCCCCATCCAACCTGGCCTTGAAAACTTCCAGGGATGGAACATCCACAGCTTCTCTGACCCAAAGATGAGCTATCCGTAACTACTCTGAAAGTAAGTGTGATTGCTTTGGGAAGTCATCTGGAAGAACTGGTTTCTAATAGTGATCTGTAAATTCTTCCTCAAAACCTTCATTCATTTATTTAAATCTTAGGAAGAACAGACATTGAAATACCCCAAAGAATGCTTGTTTTTGCTTTTGTTCTTCATGATGTGAAGATATACAATAAAAATAAATGTCAAATTTAAGTAGGATTAATAATACAGTGATTTTTGATAGAAATGAATTATTTTGTGTAACGAGGTATTATCAAACAGTGCAAATTGGTGTGTATTTCTTATTTATGGGTGTATACATATAATTGTAGAGAAACTCACTTTAGACAAGGCTTTCAATCAATCAAGGAAGTCGTTTATTACATTCCTCGTAGAATTTGTAAGGCACTCAGCTTTCATGGTGATGACCATTTATTGTTATTTTTATTATATAGTAAGAAAATATAGAATAATAAGAGAAATGGTGCCAGCCGTGAATTGAATAAAACCCCCAAGTGATCAGTAACTTGATTTAGTTTAGAATTTCTTTAGAAAATATAGCAGTATTAATCAGGAGAGAATGCTTCAAGTATAAAATTTGATTTTCTGAGCGGAAAATCAGTTTGCTTTATCAAAATCTTAAGGTCTTTTCCCCTCTTTCACTCCCCATCATACAGTTCTTTTTCAGCAAGGGTAAATCAGATTTGTCTGAAGCAGTAATTGGTGATTATCTCCTAACTGCAAGATATAGTTGAACCTCTTTGGTTAATCCTATCTTGCTTGCTGTCTATAGTGAATCAGAGCAAGGCAAGGAAGAGAGAGGCCTTGAAATGTGATTTCTAAGATAATTTTTACTGTGAGGTGTAATTATGTCCAAGAGCTCTGCAAATTGAGGAGAGAATGGCAATTGGACTTCGTCAAAGAGACTGAAATGGTTGGAGTGGAGAACGACTTCCTGTGTCCGTGTAAATGTGCGTTTCTGTGGCGTGGCAGGTTGTGTTCTTTTTAGAAGGCAGAGAGCCTTGTGGAAGAGTGTCAATTGTTTTGTAAGCTTTCCTGTGCGCTCTTGCATAACATGTTCATTATTTGGACTAATGAAGTGTTAGAAGATGAAGTTTACCTAATGGAACCCCCCCTACTTTATTCTATACAGCAATGTAAAATGAGAAGGAGGATTATTTATGCTTAGGCAATGTTAGACATTCTAGTAAAAACCTGAGTTGTGCGTCACAGTTGGGGAAGAGTTTATATACACTAAAATCTTTCATTGTTATTGTTATTATTGTTAGGGAGTTTAATAAAAATTATCTCTCTCACACTTCAAATCCTGACTTCCTTGTTTTATACATGCTTCCTAGTACCACTTTGTCAAAGATGATGCAGTTTCTGTAGATCTCTCTTCTGAGAGATGCTGAGAACCTTTCAGGGGACCTGTGTTGGATCCAAGAAGATGATTTGTAATTTTATTAGGAAAGTATTCACCTAGAGACAGCTTCATTAGATGTTTTAAGAGAAAAGAACTGTTTTAGAAGTCCAGCTACTAGCTTGTTCTTCCACTATTATAAACCAGGAAACCTTACTGCACCCTCAGAACCAGGTACTTGGCTCCTTGGCTAGAGTCCCCATTATTGTCAGAGCAATCCTATGCAGTGTGAGAGTTGAAGGCCAAAATGGTATGAAATTGTGATTTCACAGTTTATGAATTCATTATGCATCCTCTGCCTAGTCTGTATTGCTTTCAATTTCGGAGAGTTGATCAATGTGATAACTTAGATATCAATCTCTAGGTAATGTTGCATAAAACTAACAACTGTAAAGGAATTGATTTACTGATATTTATGCCTTGTGTTTGTCTGAAGTATTTTTTACAGTATTTTGAATTACTCTTTAATGATATTGTAGTGGAAGGAAGATTTTTTTAAATTATTTTTTAATGCAGATGTCTTTCATATATAATTTTGTGAGTATACACACACACGTCTGTAAGCTTTTTCCAGAGCTTTCCGATTTTCAGGTTGCCATACATTTGAAATGACATTTTCATATTCTTACATCAGCAGAATGCTTTGTTGTTCCATGTATTGCTGTAGAAAATACACAGAAAATCTCTGCTACCTGTTAAAATTCTATTAGCTTTTTAAAAAAAAAAAACAGTTTGACAGTACTAAAAATGCATCATATAATACAGTAGACAGAATTTTCAGGTCACTGGCAATTCTTGTGTGTGTGAAATCCATTTTTAGCTACTTTGTGGATGTCCTTAAATAATTTCTCTTAATGTATCAGTTGAGAAAACGCAAAATCTCTAAAAAAGCTGTAGCGTGACATCTGTGATGTCAACAAATCTTGTGCTTTGTGTGTTTGGTGCATTGCCTAAGGGTGCCTGGGATGCAGCCAGACTCAAAACTCTAGGTCTGCAAGGGTAACAGGAAACATTCACATCATCAAGGTTATATTAAACAGAAAACACTTAAGGAGGTTGTGGAAAAAAAAAATATTTTTTGGCTTGGAAAAATGGCAGAGATTCTTTTATTATAGTATTAAAATAAACTCACGACTTAATTTCTTAACAATTGTTATAAATGTATTTAGTTTTAAAACAGTTATGATATTATTTTCCCCTGTTCTTGAGATCAGGCAGTCTATAGTTAAATATAGGATGTACTGGAGATCCTTACATCTCTAAGAATACATTTTTTGCGTGTACAATCATGGTCAGTACTTAGATTACTAAATTTACATTTACCATCACTGAAGTTATTACTTAATAAGTATTTAATCATAGTCTAAACTTCCTAAGTAAAACCACCAATGCAAAATAGATCTTAATAAGGATTTGCTGCTGGGTGTTTTGGTTTTTTTTCGTTGTGTGTGTGGTTTTTTTTTTTTTTTTTTTTTTTTTTTTTTTTTTTTTTTTTTTTTTTTTTTTTTTTTTTTTTTTTTTTTTTTTTTTTTTTTTTTTTTTTTTTTTTTTTTTTTTTTTTTTTTTTTTTTTTTTTTTTTTTTTTTTTTTTTTTTTTTTTTTTTTTTTTTTTTTTTTTTTTTTTTTTTTTTTTTTTTTTTTTTTTTTTTTTTTTTTTTTTTTTTTTTTTTTTTTGTTGTTGTTGTTGTTTGTTTTGGTTTCGGTGGGTTTTTTTGGCTGGGGAACGGGTCATGCTGACACAATCCTTACAAGAGGATTCATTAACTTCTATTGCCTATTCCTGAAATAGGGAAGGTGTAACTCAACAAAGGGTACAGGAACGCTGCATGCAAGATGGGTGCTTGCTTTAGCAGATACTTTAATTTCATAATTTTCTGAATTGTATTTGGGAGAAAAGATGGTTGAAGCTAAATACATAGAGGTAATACCTCAATCCATTCACAGTTTCCACTCATGGTGAAGATCTTGCTTTTAGCCATATATTTGGTGGTGGCAAGCAGCCATCAGCTCACTGTGTGGGATGGTACAGCAGCATGGGCACCAAACAGATGCCCGACATTCTCTGACTAATGCTTGCAGCTGATCAGCTCTGATCAGCTCTGTGTGTACCTGTACCATGTGCTCATGATGTTCTGGTACAGGAAAGAAAAATGTGTCCATGAATCCGGAATTTTCATTTTCTGGTCTTGTACTTCTTGCTTTCTATAGCTGGCAGTGAGGTTTTGGATTCCTTTTTAGAAAGTGCTTTAAGTACTGATGGTTTGCAATTTGATTTGATTTTGTCTTGGACAAATTGCAGTATGTGAGAGGAGGCTGCGTGTTAGGTACAGTTAAACACAGAGATCTTTGTCCTTAGAAGAAAAAACATTAATAATAGATGATCTTTAAGATATTTTCCAACATAAATGCTTCTGTGTTTCTATGATGAATCTTGTTTAAGAGACTATCACAGTAGTCATATTTTTTTCTGATTTCTATTAGGCAAAACTGTCAAAGCTTCTGGAAAAATATTCTTTTTCTCAGGAGAAGTTTTTAGTGCCTAAGCACGAGAATGAATGCTATTCTGAAGAATGGGGTGTTGTTTTGTTGAACTGTTGATTGAGTAGGAGTACTGAGCATTGGTATGTGTAAACCCTCTTCCCCAAACACACAAAATGATTGTAAGAAGACACATGGTTGATTGTTTTTTTTCTCCCCCCCCCC
>NW_010426290.1:74041-80742 GCF_000710305.1 Buceros rhinoceros silvestris | reverse complement strand
TTTTTTTCCCCCCCCCCCCCCGCTTACACGTTTCTTATAAAACTTGTAATGGATGAATAAGGAACAGTTGGCAAAATTGTGACCTGTTACTCTACGTTGTAGTTCCTGCAAGTCTGTCAAAATGAAATTTGTGAAAATCAGTAACCATTGTATAACTTCAAGCTAATTTTTGTGTAGAATAGCAGTATGCTGCTTTCGGCATTTCCATTTCCAATACTATTGTGTGGTGATGCGTGATGCATTTAGCTGGTGAGGTCAAAGCAATAATATTCTGCTGATGTGGATTGTGGAGTGGCTATTCAGAAGTGATAACGGGATTAAAGTAAATTCTCTCACCAAGAAATGTTGCCATCTCTAGTTGTGTGCTTATAGATTTTGGAAATGGATATGTTCATGAATATTTTGTGCTGCAAAAGAGACGCATATAAAAAAACCACTTGCCTGATTTGGTTGTTCGAAATCTACATTTTTACTTCCTACACAGTTACTGAAAATACTAAAGCTTCAATTTAGTTTTTTGAATTTTCGGTGTAATGTAATACAAGTTTAAGTATTTTTGTAATTGTGGTTTCTTTATGTTCCATTCAGAAATCAATGATGAGATGCCTGTTGTTTTTTTTTTTTGTTAGTTATTAGTATTCACAGCTCTGTCAGACTGCAGTTCAAACTCTTTGCTTGTTTTTGTCACAGAAGATGATGGAACAAGGTTGCTTAGAAACACTTAGGCACACTCGCAATGGAAGATACCTGTTTGTTCTGTGTATTCATCTACACATGTAGGGTAGAAAATTGAGTTTCTCTACGTATTATGTTAATTCATTGTAGATTTGGTTTAGCAGTATTATGCTTAAACTTACATAAACATGCATTTTCTTTCATTAGATACAGTGAGAAAATGTAGAGTAGAATATTGACTCTTTTTTGATCAGTGATTTTGAAGTATGAGAGATCTGTTTTGCTTACAGACCATCCAAAAAAAGTTTTGCTATTGTTGGCTGAATTAATCAAGGAATTGTCTTTTATTGACAAGTTGCATAAATTGGAGATCATTTAATGATCTCTTTAAAAGAATTTTTTTAACAAGTTCCTGTCTTTAGTCTTCAGTTCAAGGAAATATGTCTGTCTGCTTACCAAAATCAATTACAGCTGGCCTAAAAATAAAACCAAAGTAACTCAGGTTGTACAATTTTTGATCTTTTCAACTGTGAGTGACTTGGCATATTTTTAGGCCAGCTGTGATTGTACACTAGTGTCCTAGAAAAGATAAATGTAGCTTTTTATCACCCTAACTTCTAAGCAGTTCAGTTATTGCACTTACTAAATATGCTGGAAATGCATATATTTCCTTCTAAGTCTGGAATAGACTTTAGTATCTCTTCAAAGGACCTAAATATTTCATATCGCCAAGCTCCTACCACACTCATTATCACACGAGCTGTTGTATGGTGGGTCGTTAATGTGTGACCCTGGTTTTTCTTTCTTTATGCTGAACCCATCCCCTTGCATCCCAAAGAAAAAGATAGCAGGTTAAAAGCAAAAGCAGCACGACTCTGGTGCTTCCATAAAGCTAGAAAATGCTTATGGCTCGTTTATAGAATAAGACAATAGAAAATAATTGCTATAATTATAGGCTTGTCAGTCTAGTAACAGACCAAAAAAAGGCAATTGTGAATAAGCAGGAAATAATTTAATTATTGCTTCAGTTTCCACTAAAACGTTAATGAATAATCAGAATCAATTAATGTAATTCATTACAACATATTGCATGTTGCTAATGGGAGAGTTACTCTGATGCCTGTAGACTTAAGTATCTTTGAAATGTATCCTTGTCTGAATTTGTGACATGCTTAAAGTACTAGAATCTGGATTTTCACATGAAAGATAGATACTGGGGGAAACAACAAAAAGCAACCCCCAAAACACCACAATAACATGGTATGGAGTTGTTACAGGAAAATGTTTGGCAAAGCTTCTTGTTTCATTTACCGTGAACATAGCATAGAACTAAAGAAGAAATGGTACTTCTGAAACTTCATGCTGCCACCATGATCTTTAGATTAGGTGTGGATCAGGAGAAGAAACGAGGAAAACCGGGACTGTGGTCTTTGGTTTTTTGCATTTCCAATTTTCCCACCATTGTACTGTCACAATCCGTTTTATGTTTTGTGATGACAACTACTTCGTATTGTGAAGCCAGGTTTGTTACATTCTTTTTAGTTTGACTGTGCATGAATTTTCCAATCTGTACAGTTGGTTTCCTTTCCCTTCTCTTCCCGCTGTCCGGTGGCGGTTGCAACAGGCGACTATGTATTTTGAACACGGCTATGGACCAGGTGTCATCCTAATGGCCAAAATAAGCCAACACTTATAATCTACAGATCTCTGGGCAATTTTCAGTCCCTTAGTTTTGTATTAGGAAATAATATTTAGAAAATATATACTTATAATGCTACAAAATTAGAACACTATCAGGTCAACCAGGTAACGTGGTAAGGAGCCCATGCTTGCCTGAAAGAAACAGCATGGAGAACAGGTTGCAGGCAGATGGGTAGGATGTATTCCTGTGATAAGAATAGATGAGCTTATTACAGTGGCAAAGTAAGCATGTTCTTAGTTACACCCTTATGGCGACATGGAGGTACTTGCAGCAGGCAAGGGGTATATGCTTGGTCAGTAAAAAACAGGTCATCTATTGAGCTGTAACTCATTTGCTTGCAGTACTCTAATTGTGCCCATAGCTAATGTGGTCCTTTCCGTGGCTGGTAAGAAGTGTTTGAGGGAAAATGTGAGATTTCGTTTTTTCACTCTTTAATTTTGCAAATATTTGAGTCATCTGTCTGCTTAGCAGCAAGTGCTCCTTTTCAACAGAGTTTTAGTTAGTTCCCTGCCTATCTGTTCAGCTGGCTACTTGCTGCGCTACTTTGAATTCAGAGATGCAAAGTTTTTCAGTGTTTGTAGTACTTTGATCCTCCCAGAGCAAGAGGGCAATTGCCTTGTAGAAAAGAAATAAAGAGTAAAAATAATAGTAATTAATTCTTCATAGTATTCCTTAATACTGAGTATTTGTTCCCAATTAAAATGCAGCTAAATTGCAAATTACTAACATGCCCTACAGAAAGGAGACCTTAACCTAGCTCTTCGGCTGTTATAAGGAAGTGTATTTTATAGCTGATTAGTATCTTTAGATAAATTCCTTTGTTTTTTTCAGTAGAGAACTATTCCAGGTTGTTCAGATGGTGTATAAAAACAATCCAGGATTAAGACCATCC
Organism: Buceros rhinoceros silvestris; assembly: GCF_000710305.1. Lineage (NCBI taxonomy): Eukaryota > Metazoa > Chordata > Aves > Bucerotiformes > Bucerotidae > Buceros > Buceros rhinoceros. The sequence continues at coordinate 77,473 of NW_010426290.1, read as the reverse complement.
ATTTCACTAACTGCTAATAAAAAGTTGCGTTGTGAATGAGTTCCCAGCAGAAAATAGAAACCCTCTTACAGGTATTAATAAGAATTCTCAGGGGAGAGTCCGTGTGTCTGGTAAGGCACAGACATGAGGAAGCAGAATCAAAAATATTCTCAAGAGTGAAACTGAGAGGGATGCAAGTTAAATTTTACTTTTTTTTTTTTTCCCCCTTCTGAGTTTGTCTCCATTTCTTTCTTCTGGTTCGGAGTCCCACCGTTTCCCTGCATCAAGAGCCTTTTCTGAGAGTGGAGTGTGGTGCCCAAACCTCTGCCCTCTACCTTCAGGCTGCAATGCAGAGTGTGTCATTTTGTAGTGTTTGCCATAAGGTGTTGGCATAATTTTAGAACATTTGACTGGATCGTGAGATTTGGTACTGCAGACTGATTGTTCTGATGGTAGGGGAAAGACGGGATTGACATGGTTTATTGATGAAAATGGAGTTGGCTATTACAGATAAAAGGCTCCTCTTGTTTATTTGCTAGCTAAGTTGCAAATAAAGCTGCAGAAGGAACATTTGGGTGACCCATGAATTACGACTACGGTTCTCATCTCCTTTTACTCACCCTGATGTCTATTTGAATTCGTATTTCATAGTTCTAGGGTAGGTATCTGATCTCCCTTAGTGCTGGGCCTCAAAAAACAACAACAACAAAACAAACCCCAAAAATCTAAGATGCTCGACACCAGTTACAGAAGTCAATTTTGTGTGATAATGGAGTTGCAGGAGCATTTTTAATATACCTGAACAAGGTTTTGATAGGCATTTTGTTTTCCATGGTCTCAGTTTCTAAAAGTTAATACTTTCTTGTGAATGTATGTGTATATGTTCTTATGATTAGAATGCTCATATATAGCAAAGGCATAATACTAATGCTGACTTTTGGGGTGGTTTTAGTAAACATAATTTTGAGGATTTTCCTTGTACTAAAATCAGAATTCAGGAATTTCTAGCGTCATGATTTTTTACGAGTCCCTCTGGATACACGTGCATGGTACTCAGGGGACAGTTCTGTGTCAGTGTTTTAGGAATGAGAAGGGTGTGTTGATGAGAGCTCAGAAAACACTTTGCGGTAGGACGTTTGTGTATGGAGACTGCTGCTTCTCTCTTTCTAAAGAGTAGAAATCAAAGGAAACAGTATTTAAGGTAGAATGATTTTAAGTCTTAACAAGATTTTGGAAAGGCTTAAGAGATTTTAATGAATGTTTCTTGTGCAGAGATTTTAAAACCAGAAGAAAGCATCATAATGTTTGAATCTAGGGGACTTGATATTGTTAGGCAGAGAGGTTCGCTCTCATGAGCTTCCAAATCTCGTATTCGTCTTAGAGAACCTCCCATTATCAACTGCACAGTAATATCATCTTTTACTTTTTCGCTAATGCACAAGTTAGTTCAAAAATGGAGTTCTTTTAAATGCACTATTTTGACATCATTATCAGTCAATATACTAGTCCTAAATAGCTTGCGTATCTGTAATATTTGGCAGCATTTGCTGTAATGAAGGTAGTGGTCCATGCCTCTGTAAACCACGTATGTCTTCTACTGCCAAAGAGAATTATTTAATTCACTTTGTCTTTTGTGATATTTGTTGCACGTTGTTTTTGAGGAAAACAAATTTTTGGTTTTAAAACAATATGTTGTTGCATTTTTTTTTTTGTAATGTTATAGTGAATATGTGTTTTTTCTTATGCTACTTGTCTAGGAGGGTGGTAAACCTGTAAAGTTTGCAAAAAAAATCCTTATGATGTGGAAAAAAAATCATGACTTTCCCCTTGTATATGTTTTTCATTATAAGGAAGATTTATTACTATTAATATGACCCTGCAAGTGGAGCACTTGCTACAGAGAGTGATTTCAGCACCTAAAGCAGTAGGAATGACTGGAATGCATGTTTTGCATTTTTATTTCCATCCTATAATGTTGACCTTTAGTTTCTCTTCATTTTTGTCATGTTTGCCTTTCTTTTTGCTTAATGGGTATCACTGTTGCTTTTTCTTCGTATCGATAATGGTGTTCAGTAACTTCTGCCTCTGCTGGGAGAGTTAAATGCTTTAAACCTTGATTAAATGCCATGTTAGATGTTGAATTGTTATTAATAAACCCACTGGTCTAAAATCATCCTTAAATCTCAGTGTTTTCTTTGTGTTCCTCTGGTACCATTGACTGCATTCGATATGCATTTCTTGTGCTGCTCTGACTGCACATTGAAATGGAAGATATTGTAAAAAGAGGAAGTATTGATTTTTCTTCTAGTTAAGCAATGATTTTTCAAGTGACAGAGCTCAATTATATAATACTGGTTATAGGACTATTTAACATAGGCCTTTTAGGAAGTCATTCTGGCCAGTACTATCCTGTATCTTATTTAATCCGATATTGTGAAGACAGTTGGATAGAAAATATGTTTGAAAATGTAAATGTCGGGTATATTGTATCAAGGCTTATCTGTTACATACTGTGATGTTACAGCCCGAATGAGGCTGCTGGGAGTAATAACAATTGTTCAGCCTTTTCTTCTTCTGTTGCTGTGTAATCAGATCATTGTCCATTTGATAACTACTGGAAAGTGCAAATGAGTAAGTTGGAAGCGAATGTATGAACATTGTATTTAAATTTTTAATTACTGAATTGGAGTAGTTGCTCCACTTGCCTTGCAAGCCTGTCACAGAATTGTTGTCAGAAAATGCCACTTGATGCTGAGAAAAATGGTGAGAAGTGTCTTTTGAATGACAAAGACAGCTCAGTCCCTTGAAGGAATTAGAAGCACTGTTTAACATAGATGAGAAGGTGGCAGTGTATAGTGCAGGCGTGGTTTGCCTTTATGCAGATTTTGTGCTCTCTATTTATTTACTTTATATTTTGAGGTATCCTGACCTTGTGCTGTGTGGGCATAGGGGTCTGCGGATGTGTGGAGGGAATCACAGATTCACCGAAGCAGTAAGTAATGGTACCTTCATGGCCTGTTTGGGAAGCACTGTATAGATTTAGTAGATGGATCACAGTTTCTGTATTGATCTAAAACCATTGCAAATAAAAATAAAATTAAAATTAATGGTAGTAGGATCTCATTAACCTTGTGTTTCTGCATTGATTTATGTATGTTAAAAGCTCTAACATGCAATTTGGGTCTTTTGCTTCCAGGTTTTGCTTTCCTTCCATCATCCTCAAGTAGCCATCAGTGCTACGAGTGCCAGGGTACTATAAAGCAAATGTACATAACAAGGCGGAACAGTCACTGCTAGCAACAGTACCTATGCGTGCAGACCTGTTTCTCTGTAGCAGGAAATACTTAAATAGTTTGGGAAGAATATACTTTTTCAGTTTGTATCTTTCTGCTTCATTAAAGAACGAGGATGGTTCTGAGTTTTAAAAGCTGATTAGGGCAGTGCTTCCTGCTG
>NW_010426290.1:71802-73930 GCF_000710305.1 Buceros rhinoceros silvestris | reverse complement strand
ATAGAGATTATGGTACATAGGGTTTGCTACTTCTGACAGAAATGGTTTTTTTGGTTGAGTAAGAATACGCTGCTATGGTGTGCTATACCAGTATAGTGTGACTGTGCGATAGAAATAGCGTGCATCTTGCACAGTAGCACAGTTTTGTATGCCAGTTGTCTTCTCCTACCCTAGTGTAGATTATTTGAACGATTCTTAAATGTCGAATGTGAAAAATTTAAATCTCTTTGAAGGGAGCAGAAGAAAGCAACTTCTCTATAGTTAAGCAATCAAGATAAAAATATGACATGCTTTGTTTGAGGGATAAGTAAGTGACTGTCCTGTTATCTCGGAGCTTCTGTGTTTTTTTTTTTTTTTAGAAGAAAGCAACTTCTCTATAGTTAAGCAATCAAGATAAAAATATGACATGCTTTGTTTGAGGGATAAGTAAGTGACTGTCCTGTTATCTCGGAGCTTCTGTTTTTTTTTTTTTTTTTTTTTTTTCAGAATGTGACCTTTCAGTTCTGTGAGCACATGTTAAGAGTATCTGTAGCTGTGATTCTTTCTTAAAATAACGCATAGAGACTAGGGAGAGGAACAAAAACCAAAGGCTTCACCTTGTAAAGTTTGATGGTATTCACCTTCACAATAGCAGTATGTGATTGATAGTGTGCGTGTGTTTACCTTGGCTGCCAAATGCTGATGCATTTCTCTTTTGGCTGGTGCACAGATTTGACGCAGTTTGGACTTGTAAAGCTTTAGTTCATCTGGATTGGCAAACACTGTCAGCTGGGGGAAGTTTGAGTGATCAGGTGGTCTGAGTGAAAACCTTTTGTTTTGGAAAAAAGTTAGAAAAACAAACAAAAGCCACTGCACCTTACTCCATGAAGTTATTTGAGATCTTTCAATTTCTGTTCTATGCTATGTGAAAACAAAACGCTGTTAGAAATAGGAACCAGCAGGACTGTCCTACCTTAGAAAGACTAATTAAGGCCCCGGAATTTTTGAATTCTTTGTGATCTTTCTTGAGTTCCTTACTGCCTCCCCCCCACCTCAAGCTTCCTTAAAAATAAAAGCAGAAAGTAATGTAGTTGCACAAAATTATTGCTGTTTTATGATTGTTCTTTTAAGAAAATGCACCCAAATTTTTGCCCTTTGCTTAACCTAGGATGTGAAGATAAGTCCTTTCTGTCTTAAAAACATGATCTTTTTTTCTCTTAGTAAATGTAACTGATTATCTTATTAACACATAGTTTCAATATTCACAAAAAAAAGATACAAGGCAATTTAATTTGCAACCAAGATTTTTGGTTGCCATCAATACTGATATTATAAGAGCATGTGCCTTCCCATAGGCTCTCATGGGTGGAATAGGGCTGCTAATGCTCAAACAGCTTTGTGATTTGTAATCTGCTTTGCTGTCTTCCTGTTAACATCCCCTCCTAAGCAAGATTCCCACTGATGTCGTGCAGCTCTGCATGCACTTTCCACTGAAGATGCAGCTTGGTGGAGGCAATATTTCTACACAGACACGTCACTTACAAAAAGTAACCTTTTAGTTTGTGGACTGACGTAGTACTGTCCCATATAAGCGCAGGTCCCAGCTCTGACCTTTTTGCATGTCAGGAGCTACCTGTGTTAGGTGTCCTATTGAACTTTGGTGAATTTTCTGCACACACGGTATTCGACATGTCTACATACATACTTCCTTGCTCAAATCATAGTTCGTATGCCTGAGTTGTCTTCTCAAGAATTTTCAGGTTTTGAATTGGACTTTGGGTTCTGATAAGCTAATAAACCCACCAAAACTGAAATCTGAAAGACTTATCTGTACCTGGATACCACTGCCACCAGCAGTGGTCTTTGTTATCTAGAAGCTCCTGTAACACTCATGCTTTGATGACTGAAGGCAAGATTATTTTAGAGATTATATAAGATTATATATTATATATGTATAAGATTATTATCATATTGCCTTGTTACTTTTTTCCCAACAAAAACTTCCTGTTTTGCTCTTCTGTTGTAGTTACTAATCTTGGTTAGACCCTTCTTGCTTGTATCCTGGGGAGAGAGGCAAGAGCAGAGTTGGAAAGGTATAGGTCCATACCTGTCCCTGTCGGTGTGGCAGGGGAGGGGGGTTTGGCTGCAT
>NW_010426290.1:54314-71714 GCF_000710305.1 Buceros rhinoceros silvestris | reverse complement strand
GGGTTTTGGCTGCATATGGAGAGCTGGAACGCGTCAGAGGAAACAGCAGTGAGAGTTGCCTGGTACTTTTTTCTTGGATGTGTTTCTACTCATCTGCAATTTTTCTTTGTCCTCAACATTACTGAGGATACTGAGCTGGTATTTCTGAAAATATTACTATATTTGTTGGACATTTAAATTACAGTAGCTTGCTTCTAGTCTTAATGATAATGACTCTTTTTTTCTAGGGAGATTTTGCATAGTGAGAATACAGAACTAGCAAAGCTGAAATTCACACCTTTGTTGATATAGGGGGATTTTAGCCTCCTGTCTGGAAAATTATAAACCATAATCTATTATAAAGCGCTTGAGGGATGTGATTTAGACTTAGCTATTCAAGAAAATTCAGGCTTAAAGTGGAAACAGTTTTATACCCTACTGTGTTCTGTATAGAGAGTGGCAATTAAAGTAGAAAAATTGGTCTTATTCCATGAGCTGTTGGGCTATATGCCCTAAAGCTGGTGTTAACTCCTATCTATAAATATTCTTGTCTTTACTGTACATAGGATTTAACTGGGAGATGTTTGGTCATTGTGTAGTTGGCCCTCCAGTGTGGAAACCAGCCAGTCTCAGCAAAACATAGAGAGCTTGTTAGGATGAACTAGAATTGTGCCAAGCCTTGTGTCTGCCAGCGTGAGGAAGGCGGTTGCTTCAGCTGCTGTTCAGTGGTGATCTTCCTGTGAAAAATGTAGTGTTGGTAAATCAGAGTATGGTCTTCAGGAGGTGCCAGTGTTTGGGAATCTTGTACCCTTGCTTTTTGTCTGTATTTGTTTTGTAGCTATTTGAGTGCACATTACTAGAAATAGCACTTTTTAATTTTCAGGCAGAGTGCTGGAGTTTGGTGTGACTGTGTTCAGCAGCCAGTCTTCATCTCTGTGGTACTGTTGTTGTTCAGACAAATGCCTGACTTACCTGTGTCTTCTCTGTTTTATGAACTCTGGGTGATACCTGTAATCCACAAAAGATACCACCAGACTGAATCAGTCTGCAGCACACTGTTCAGGCTCACGTACCACGAGAGTCCTGGGAGTGTGAACTGTACAAACTGGCGCCGTGCTGCCAGCTCTTAGTTATCTGTAAAGCACATTAACTGTCTTACATACAAAAAACCCACATGGCTAACAGAACAGTTTATTTCTGAAAAACAGCTTAGCCATTACTGCTTCTTGCTGATTTTAATCTAGGAGGTCTTGTCCGGGCCCAAAATAGTTTCTTTAGGCTTGTTTATGCATGTGACATCATTTATGCAGGCTGTAGGCTTCACTATAATGCCAAGTATGAAACAGCATCTTGCTAAGAATTGTGTTTGCACAGCTAATTATAACATTTCAGGTAAAAAACATTTTGTATTCATTTTCAGTGTACTCGTCTTTCACATCTGTCACATTTCATTTTATTTGCATATCAGCCCTGGCAGTAAATACTTAAATATCTTCAATGATATTAATGCAACTTCTGAAAAATTCTTTTTGGTTTTTTGTTTCCCCTGTTCATATTAAGTTTATATTGTGATGATGATGTCAGACACTCTTTTCTCTGTTTACAAACCTCTGCCTGATTGGAATACTGAAGAACTCTTTTGGAGACAGGTGCTTTCTTCTGAGTAGTAGGACCTGAGAAACTTTATTTTTTTTCTCACAGATCTTAAAAGAGACCTTATAAATTGTTTGTCAAATACCTCTCTTTTAACTTCTTTAACAGGTTTGCTGCTTGAAATTAGTGGTGAATAAAATATATTTACTTGAGATAATGACTCAAAGTCCTCTATTTTTTTTTAAATGCATTTTTATCCTATGAAATCTGAGTTCTGCAAGCATTAAAAGCAAGTTGAAGATTGAAATGTTTGCACAGAATGAGAAATGTGGGGACCAACTTTCTGACATGCTAGGGCAGGTGGTGTTGGTCTTTTCTTTTATTCCCACTGAATAGAATGTAGAATGGGAATTGAGAAATCCAGGTTTCTGTTCTAGCATTTACAGATTTTCTGGAATCACTTGTATGGGCTTTTAGTCTTAATAGCCTGTTACAGACACTGTCTTCCATCATCAAACACTGGTTTCTCTTGGAATGCTAAATAATATAATTTGGACACTTGTGTGAAGAGGCAAATGTATTATCAAATAATTTTATATTAAAGCTTATCTGTCCGAGAGAGTAGCTAGATGGAACAGATATCTTATGGCTTTTTAGTCTCTGCCTGGCTCTCTGTCAATAGCAATTCACATCTGTGTCCTGTTAGTATTGGGGCGAAGTTGGAGAGTTACACCGGTGTGACAACACTTATAATTACTTGGTAGCAAACATAATTGTATTTGAGCTATCTTAATTTATAAGTTATTGCAATGGATTCTGCCGGGTTTTGCCATGTTAAGTTATTCATTGAAAATCAGTAGAAGACCAGGTAAATGGTTGTTAGGGAGGAAAAAAAGTGAAAATGGAGACACAAATACTGAGTTGCAGGGCTACACAAATATCGAGCTGTTTCTCTACAAACATTTTTTTCTTGGTCTTTTACAATATTTTTCTACTTCCCTTGATTTGCAGAGACTTTGGAGTGACCTAGTGAAAATGCAAACCTCTTGGCAGTGCGTTTACACACATTAACACTGCTTGATTTTCATAGTTCCTTTCTGCAGGCATGTTTAGGAGTGGTTCGTGGACCACCGGGTGCTGCAGGGCTGGAGGTGAAAGCCTATTGTTTTGAATGGTTTTTCTTAAATGTTTCTGTAGTTTTGATAAAGTGAGAAATGTCTGAAATTTTGCCATGGAGAGAAGGGGGTATGTGAAAGGGGAAAATAGGGTGCTATCTTAGTGTGTTAGGAGATGATCAGCATACAATGTATGCCAAGTCCAAGGATTTTAAAAAGTGTTTGATCATTATAGTATTGAAAAGGTCATAATATAGCAGTGTGCAAACATGTAGCAAATCATGTACTCATGCCAAAATGTATTGCTGTGGATTTCCAAGTACTAGATTTATTGTTAGAGAAGGTGGACTTAGAATGAACTCTGAAAGATGCCTTACGGGAGGAAGCCAAATACTTGAGGACTTTGAGAAGCGCAGGAGGAAGCTGGTCTTCTGCCACACACACACAAAGTTCAAAGTCCCGTTCTCGAAGATGTCACAGCCTTTTGAGTGTTTTATTTTGTACATTATTGACAGAGAGCATAGAATAGAATTTATTGATGGAAAAATTAAAAACTTCTTATGAAAATTCTCTATAGCGTATTTTCAAGAATCTGCTGATGTTTTAAACTTGCATAATTTGTTTTTCTTCAATTTTGACTAAAAAAAAGTATATCTGGCATTAGGATACTTAGTAAAATGTTGGAGGTATGTCATCCAAGTCCTATTTTCTCCTTTTTGGCACCTTAAAACAAAAAATTATCATGCATGATTTACATAAGACGGATATCAGAAATGGGGTAATTGAAGGCTTTTTATTTCAATTTTCATTCCAGGAAAACGATCAGAGTCCAACAAATAGCTAGTAGAAGAACTATGAGCAGAGGTATCACATCTAATTCTTTACATGTAGCATATTCTAAATTATTTCCTTTTTGAACGCCCCTGCAGTTGTTGTTTACCAGCCTTAACTGGGTAGTAGGCAAAAACTGAGTCGTTAACAGGCAGTGGACCACCTCATGTTTGACGCTGCTTGCTGGCTGCAGTTTTAACTTCTTGATGTATGTTCTAAAAATCTTGTGAAAGTCTCTTGAACACTCCATTATGGCAAGCTGTGTCATGGGAAGCATAATGTGAGGTACATGTTGTCATCTTGCATAGATTGAGGATGACTACATACTACTTTCCTACAGATGTGGAAATTTTCTGTATGCTTTCTATCTCCCTATGGTGTAATTATTGCTTAATAATTGTGAATTTCAACCTTTGCTTTACAGCTCAGCATATTTCTTTTTCTTTGTAGAGAAACGAAAGAACCATTGGTTTAATGAAAAAAAGTCAATAATTATACAGGCTAATGCACTTCCTTTTATTGCGGTATTAATGACACATAACCCCTACTGAATTCGTCAGTCCCAGTCAACCATGAAGATAAACTGAGGAGCTGCGATTTTGTTAGCAAAACATTTTGAAATATGAGCAAACTGAAAAATGACTGTTATTACAAGTTATACTTCTCTGCAGAATTGGTATAAAACACTACTTAAATCTAATATATGAAATCACAGTGTGGATCATACGTGAACATTTCTAAATGGTGTCTGCATCTGTTGTGTTTTTCTGCTAGTGACGTTTACTTCAGAAATTCTTTCTTCTTGTTCGTGTGTGCGCTTTTAGTTTCAGCAAGTGAACAAGGTCAAATTATGTTGGTGTTCTGGGAGTAATTTGTTTTTTAATCATTTATCTGCATTTTTTTGTGGATGAATAAGAAAGTCTGTTGGAGTATAAATAGTTCACAGTGAAGAGTGCAGTTCTGTTAGGTGCCATAGGAAGCATATCCTTCTTGTAGAAGGTACCTGCTAGTATGCTACCTGAGGGACAGTACTCATTCCTTTGTTGAGCTGTTTTCTTTCACACCTGTACTTGTTGATGTCATATAATAAGCAGCAATTCTGTGCTTCTCCCTCTGATACTAAACTGAAATTCAACATGAACCCGACTGGTGTGGGGTTTTTATTACTGCGTTATTCCTTCTAGGTTTTGGTCTGTAGAAAGCAGTTGAGCATTGACCAGGCAATGATAAATGCCAAGAATTTGGACGTTTTTATTCTTGCTTTGGAATTACCAGTTACATGTTTTCCATCAATGTAGAACAACAGACTTAAAGACTTGAGAGAAAAACCTTTTTTTGTGGGTGACCGAAACTGTTGCTTGTGTAAGGCCTTCAGACACTATTGACTTCTGGAGGTCATGGTTTACAGTAATGTTGGAAGGTGTCTGGGCCATTAACCTCCCATCACAGTGTGTTGAAGCCACCTGGTCACCTACTGCAATCTGTCCCTGCTGTTAGGTGGTAGGTTTGAAGACAGTTAGGCGTCTCTTACTTGACTCACCTCATTGCACTTTGCAGCACAGGGACTTGTTCGTGGTCCTGACAGTTTTGTGGATGTGGAGCCTGTGTGCTGCTGCAGGTGTCATCACTGTAGGAACCCAAGATGAGGGACCACTGGGTAATCCGGCGGTTGCAAGAGACGTCGTAGTTGTTTTACTGAGGAGGATGAACAGAATAGATACTTCCTGTGCTAACGCATCACTTCCTAGGGTCTAATGTTAATGCAACCCATTAAAAATAAGATACATGTTTGTTAGTGGAAGACTGATGAGGGAAAGGATGTGTGTCCAGAAGGCTGTCTTTTTTTCAGAATGTTTGGATTGGCCTATTAAGTATTCTGCCTTTCTCTCTAAAACTTGTTTCTTTAAATTTATAAGAATTAAATACTCTCACACTAGAGCGTCTTCTCCTGGTTTCTTTGGTTTGTCAGGAAGCATTTTTATTGGATCTTATGTTCCTCAGTGCAAAATTGATTTACTTTAGGGGGAAATCGGTTGTGCCAGAGGTAAGCAAGTGGGAGAAAAGTTTAATGTGGTGAGCTTTGAGGAATATTGTATTGCTATGTATGGCCTGAAGCAAGCATCATTCAACTTAATAAGTCTCGTCCAAGTGTATCAAGTGAGATGTCATTCAGTTTCCTGCATTGTTCTTTTAGAGACACACAGAGTTCAGTGTGTCAAATTACATCTAAATTTAGGGCAACACTTCTTGAAGGAAAAGGATTTTTTTTCCTTTGGACTTTCAGACACTTTATTGCTATCTTGCATTTGTCCACTTTTCTTTTGCATTTTGTATAATTTGCTGCTTTCACCCTGGATTCATTGGAAATTTTCTATTATTAAAACACTACATTGAGATTAAAATCTATTCTTTAACTGAAAGATATTTCTATCTGTGATACTTCTTTTGTATTTTAATGCAACCCATATTTTAAGATGAAGGAATAGTTGTTTTTACTGCATTAGAAAAGACCTAACAATGCCACAGTCGATGATGGGTGGTGGTGCTAGTAATTGACAAATAACATTTCAGCAGATACAAGGGTATATGTGATTTGTGGAATGAAACACTTTGTAACTAAATGGTTGGACATACTTTTTCCAGGGAGAGGGAGTGTTAAGAAGATGGGAAAAGGTGTATTAATAACTTAGGAAAAGTCATCATTCATAAAAATGTTACTGTTTTTTATTATACATCAGATTTCTGTTTTCAGACGTTCTATTCTTCCCATTTTGTCCTGTGTTTATCTGTGTTTATCTGACAGTTGAAATCCTTAATCTAGGAAGGATGGATGCATGCAAAAGGATGATGGGACTACTCTGCATATATGGGATTTCCTATTGGCTTGCTTGCAGTGGAATACTGAAAGCTTTGTCAATATTTTCTTGAAAATCCTGACTGTTTATCTGTGATAAGACGGTTTTACCTGTTTTTTTGCAATCTCCCAAAGACAGTTTGACTAACTAGAGGGTAATATGCCTAGAAAAATAAAGGGATTTGAAAAGTTCCTTGTTTTTATAGTAATCTTACACTTCCAAAAGGCAAAAAAACTTATCTGAGAAAAAAAGGACTGAGTTAAAATATCCAATTCAGTGGAGGATGGTGAACCAACAGGAGAGAAACTGTGTTCTTTACTATTAACTGAAAGCCTTCATCAAAGTTGATTTTCTTTAGTCAAACTAGATTAGTTGCTCATTTATGGAGAGAATAGCTGAATTTCTTTTGAAATCTCCTCTTAAAAATATGTGCAAGGGATTTCTCCACACATAGAGGTATTCCTGGTTATTTCTTACCTTTAAACGTGTTCTGGAATAGGGTGGCTGCTTAGATTCTCATTAACTTTATCTGTAAAGTGGAAACAATACAATAAAAACAAAAGCAAATGATTTTTCCAGAGCAAGTGTGTCACAGAAAGAGCTATTCAGAAACTCCTGTTGAGGTTTAAGTGGGCTCCTGTGTCAAATCTGAGCAATAAAGAGCTTGGCTACAGATGAATGTTCATCAGTTTTCTCCAAGCAAATGAAGCCATTTGTATGTTTTATTACTTTAGGATTGAAATATCAAATTGTTCTGCTGGTGGTGGTGGGGCAGAAATCACATATTCAAAATTGAGAAATGCCAGGGTGTGAAATACACAACGGGTCTGTTTTAAGGATTTATTTTGCTTATCTGAACAATTGTTTGCTACAACTTTTGTAAATTTGTTGTAAATTACAACTGCCTTTTTATTTTGCTCTTCCCTGTCCTTTCTTTTCACACGTTTCCTGTAATACATAAACTCGCATACTGGCTTATGCTTGTGATGGAAACTACTTTAATTTTTGCCATAAGGTTGTATGCAACAAATATTTCTTCAGTGTCACAGAAAACTGGGGCGGGGGCAGGGGGTGAAAAAACGGTTGTTGTTGCTTTGGTTGACACTCCTGGGTGGTGTCAGGGCTTTTACTGACATTGACGAAATCTGCAGCAGGGGATGTGTTGCTTCTCCTTGAGTTGTAAAGTAGGGGATTGTAGGGATCTGCATGATCTCAACATGGAGCAAAAGTACCAAGGAAATGTTGGGTGTTGGTGTAGTTGAAGACCTGTGCTCATTCACCATACCTGGGAGATGAGTAGAGTATTAAAACCCTTAAAGTTCACTGTCTGCCACACCCATGTCTCTTGTGCCAGTACAGAGAGACGGGAAAGAAAGAGAATGCAATTTTTTTTCCAGGCTGATATTGAAAATACCACCTGTATTGAAAATCTCATCCCGTAGATGTAAGAGAATTATTCAGACCTTCCTGTGTATTGCTGTAGTGGTGTTTGCCTTAAGCAGACAGAGATTTCCATTTACTGCATGGCTTTCAGTGGGGCTGTTGTTTTTATGGAGACTACACTTGCAGCAAAGCTAGCAGGATTATTTTACTACTGAGCCTTCATTTCTTGAAGAATTCAAGCACCGCTTTCAATCCAGGTTTTCAAAACTGCTTGATGTGTAGACTTTCATAGTCTAGTTTTACGCTTATTTAACCCCCTACACAAGCTAAGTATTCCCTGGAGGTAAATTTTCATTAGCATTTCAGAAAGAAAGGAGTAAGAAAGAGTTGTTACTCAGGAAAACCAAACTTTCAGCTCAGGCAAACTTTGCTTTCTCACAGGGGACTCGTACAGTATGTGACCAGTGAAGGAGATCCCTGCTTAGGAAGGCTCCTCCACCATCTGCCTTTTGAATCTCCTTGTCCTGGGAGCTCCAAAAATGAGTTGTTGCAAGGAGTGTATGAGACTATCAGTTTCTTCCTTGCGAATTATGTTTCTAATTGTCTTTATGCTGCTGTTCTTGCTCTGAAGTAGCTAGGAGTCTTTTATGGGGTACGGCGCAGCCTCTGTGTGCCTGCAGGAGCTGCTTAGACATGGTGTGTGCTCCAGAGATGTAGGTTGGCAGCCAAAACCCCATCTAGCTAGTATCTTCAGATTGGTCTTGCAAGTAAAGCTGGCCTGTAAGGAAATGCAGGGCAGTGTTCCTGCTGCTCTGCCAGAGAGCCGAGGGATTTTGAAAAATGTTAATGGCATCATTCCTGAATGCCAGAAGATCTTATTGAAATGTTTTCATGTTTGAAGTGAATAACTTACTGGTGCTGATTCATTTACTTTACCATTAGACTGAAAGCATTAATTGCCACCCTGTCCTGAGGGAACGTGTGGGAAGGTAGGGAGCACCCAGGTACGGGGACCTCATGGCAGCTGTAGGTGCAGCTTGATGTTGTGTGGGGATCATCATCTGCACAGGGGCTTCTCCTTGATACAAACCAATGACTGCTCTGATCCCCTGACATTTTCAATTATACCTACTTTTAAGTATAATACTCTTCTGGTGGGAGGGACAAAAAGGTATTTTATTAGATTAAAGCATAAAAGTGTCATCTATCATGCTACTCTGCGAAGACAGAATTATCAAATATTTATGTTCCCGTGTCTGGTCTGTTTTCTGATACATGGTACAGTTTTATAGATCCTGTTCTTGGTCAAATGGGACTCTGGGTGGAATGAGCAGTCTTTGTAAATATAAGATAGACTTCAAAGAAGTCAGATTATTAGTTGTACATTTGTGTAAGTGAAGTCAGCCTGATTATAGTCTGGACAGGTAATGCCTTGTCTTGCTTTTTTGCTTTTCATGTGTAATGTTTGCAGAAAAACTGTGAATTGTAACTGGCTGTAAAAATAGATTTTGCTGATTTTGCGTGCTGTTTTACCTTTGAATCCATTTTCCTTCGGTCTGTGCTTTCATGAAGTGACAGTCTAAGTAATTGCCACTTCTTTTGGGCTGGGTGTTGCTTCTCCAGATTCTTAAGCTGTCCCTCTCTTTTCTTCCAAGAAGACTACAGTGGAGGAGGCTGGCATAGCCATGAGCTTTCTGGTCCTGAGTGAGAAGCATATGACTTCACCTGGGGATATGAGGAGGTCTGGAAATAAATGTTCTCCTTTCCCCCCCGCTATAACTTTAGAACCCAATACTATGTGGTGTGCTGATTTCTGCACAGTAGTGGAGGTAGGTGCATAATGAAGAAGCAAAACCATCTTGTCTTATTGTCTATTCCCCTTACCTGAATCTTTCAAAAGGGTTTCTAGGAATCCTTGAGAAACATCTATGGTTCTTGAAGAGCTAACTGCATTTTGTTAAATGATTATAAATTTGTAATTTCTAGGTAGTATTGGGAAAATGTTATTAACATCATTACTTACGAGCTTCTGATATCCAGTTTACGTTTCTTTAATTTAATTTGGATTTTCCTGACTTGGCTCATTAAAGTCCCTGAGAGAGATGTACATAAAAATTAATTGTATCAATGGTTGAATTGCTTAAGTAACTCAGAGAACTCAGTTTCAGTAGGTTGCAAGATGCTCTTTAGGTAGTATTTATTATGAAATGAGAAGTTATAAATCCTATAGTTTTTCATTCAAAATAGCTTTCACAGAAGTAATGGCCTCTGCAAAGGACCGTGGAAATTGCTGTTGTACATACACTTTATGATTGCATTTTTGTAAACTTAGTTACTGAGTATTGGGAATTATAAAAGAAAATGTAGGCACTGTAATAAAAACTTAATAGTCATAAATAGGGTTCTGTGGAAAGGGTTAATTATGAAAAGAAAAAATGTTATCAAAAGAAAAAATCAAAACTTAATGGAAGAAATAGTGATACTTCATCTCATTATGAAAGAACAGTTCAGAAAAGCTAATTCAAGTTCTACTTCACCAACAGACTTAAAAATGTGTATATATCAGAATGAATACACTTGTCAGGTGTTAAAGGCTTTGCTGAATCTGTGCTTTAGCAATTTTTATTTTGATCTTGAGTAAGAATTTCAGTTTTCCAAGGCTCTGCTGTTGTGGTGGGAAAATAAACAATTTCTCCCCCCACCCCCCAACACCTTTGGTTACTTTTAGAGCACATTGCCTGTATGTTTTTCAGTTAAAATCACTATAAAGCCATAAATTTGGGCTTTGGGATTCTTACGTGAGTCCTATGCCTTCTCCCTTCTGTTTGTGGAAAAGTACACCCATAAAAATAGCAATTGCAATATATATGAAGTAGTACCTGGTTTGAAAGGCATGATGCAGTTACAATACCAGAATCTTTGGGGTTTTATAGAAAGATTCCTAATTGTGTCATAGAAAGCGAACATGTAAACCTTATTTGCAAAGTACTTTGATAGATTTAAAAGGTTTTAAAATCTTATTTAGGTTTTTTTTCCAGAAAGGATTATAAATACAACATAATATGATTTAACATAATGAAAACCAGAATCACTCAGAAAACAGAACAGCATTGTGCTCCTGCTGTTTTGTTTTTACTCTAAACAGTTAAGGGCTGAAAAACTATTTATCACTCTGCAGATCAGGAGAAAGTGCTTGATGATCCTGCAAAACTCACATTTTCACAGGAGCTGCCTCCCTTCCTCTGGAAACGCCTTGAAGTACTGGGAAACCTATCGAAGTTTAGAGCAGCTCTTTTATGTCAGCGTTTCCATTGTGCACTGAAGACTTTTCAGAAAGGCCAAGAGGTGACTCTTGGTGAAGAAGCAAAGTGAATGCATTGCAAGTGACTTGCATTCTGGAGGTAGCCAGAACTCTGAAAGAAAGCTATGTAAATGATCTGCATTATGAGAAAATGAGGTTGGATATGAATTCTCTCGCAGTGTTACAGAACCAGAACTGACTATATTTAAATGTGAATATTGTGAACTTGTAAGAAGTTCCTTCAAATGACTGTTGCACCTGGCTGATGCTACCGGGTTCTCACGCTGTCGGAAGCTGTTATCAGAGTTTCTGTAACCCCAAAAGGGCAGCAATGCAATTTTAAAAAATACTGTATTGGTATAAATGTCTTTAAATTTGAAAATAAACACAGTGAAGTCTTTAGAACTGAATAGGGCTCTTAAGGTTATTTGTGAGGTTATCACATCTGCTGGATGTCCAGACTCATTTGGAACATATTTTGATGTTTGTATGGATCAGCTTGATACAAATTGTAAAAAAGGGATAGTGAAAACTAGTTAGGTTTTGTCATGGTTTCACCCCAGTCAGCAACTAAGCACCTCACAGCTGCTTGCTCACTCCCCACCTGGTGGGATGGGAAAGAACATTGGAAGAGTAAAAGTGAGAAAACTCATGGTTTGAGATAAAGACAGATTAACAGGTAAAGCAAAAGCCGTGCACACAAGCAAAGCAAAACAAGAAATACATTTGCCACTCCCATTGGCAGGCGGGTGTTCAGCTATCTCCAGGAGAGCAGGGCTCCATCACATGTAATGGTTACTTGGGGAGACAAATACTGTCTCTCCGAATGTCCTCCCCCCCTTCTTCCTTGTTCCCCCAGCTTTATATGCTGTGTATGACATCATATGGTACAGAATATCCCTTTGGTCAGTTGGGGTCCCAGCTGTGTACCCACCCAACGCCTTGTGCACCTTTACCCTCCTTACTGGTGGAGTCAGAAGCGGAAAAGGCCTTGACTGTGTAAATGCTCCTCAGCAGTAACTACACATCCCTGTATTATCAACTCTGTTTCCAGCACAAATCCAGAACATAGCCCCATCCAAGCTACTGTGAAGAAACTTAGCTTTATCCCAATCAAAAGCAGCACAGGTTTGTAATTTGGAAGTTTTGCTTTGAAATGCACTGCTTGAAGAGAGCAGATGTGATCAGGTCTGTATAAGTGGCGTAAATAGCACTAAATGTAAGAGTCCAGATTTGGGTATTTTTCAAGGTATTTTTGTAAAATATTTGTATTATAAATGTATATTTAATTTTGGCTTAAAGAATCTAAACATATAGTATTCATGGCTTAGGGTGTGCCTGAGCCATGAGTCACTAGAGAATAGAGATAGGAAGTATTTTGCCCTGTTCTTTTGGCATCTGCTGTTGAAGGTTGTTAGAATACTGGGATGGACAGATCCAGTACAGCTGTGTGTTTTGGTGGTGTTTGTGTTTTGCAGGGTTGTTTTGGGTTTTCATTTGTTTGTTTTTTTAAATTTACTTAGTAAACACTTGTTTTTTCTAGAAAGATTTGAGAATTGCTTTTCCACGTGACTTAACAGTATCTTCAATGTACATAGATATATCAGTGGATTTATCTGCTCAGATGTCAAAATGGCCTGCTGCTGAATGCCATTACGTAGTTAATTTGTTTTAATGCCGTTTTTATGTGTATGCTATCTAGGGGAGTCATTTCATCATCAAAAAGTATTGATCCCTCTAGATGACTTTAGAAAGTATGGATGCTCAGAGAAACACTTTGGAGACAACTGTAATTTTGGCAGCTGCTGACTGCAGCACGGGTGATAGGAGCTGCGAGCCTCCTGGGCACCAGTTATGGTGAGATTGGCCCCATACCATACTGGATGCTTTCCACCTCTAAAGCTCTGAGAAGTTCTTCTCCCACTAGTGTTCTGGGAGAGGTGAGACCTCACTGATCTTCAGTTTCCACCATTTATCACCTCTTGAGTGTGCAGGAAAAATGTTTCTCTTCTCTTCACTCTTGCACTATGGTTCTGTGTTTTCCAATTCTTATGTGTGGTAGGTTGTGTTATTATAGGTGAATCTAGTTAAAGTAAGCAATATTTGTATATGAATGTGTCAGCCATGGTATGTTTAGTTGTTGTTGACTTTTTTTTTAAACATAACAGGGAAGAGATTTGAAATGTGTCTTCTTTTGTTTAGCGCTTCTAAGTTTATCTGTCATATCACAAATCTTACTTGTTGTGAATTTGCTGTGCACTGAAATAACATTGCCTGGTTGATTTAGTATGTGTAATTGAAGATATAAAAATTGAGGTAATATTATAATTTTTTTCTAAGGAAAAAAATAATTGCTCATCAGTATTTTGATTAAAAAAATCATATCCTACTCTTTAATGGAATAAGTAGGATATTTCAACACGGGAAAAAAACCTCAACCCAAACCTAATCCAACAAGCAAAAGAGGATAACCTAATTTTCTCACAAAAGCCTAGAAAAGAAGAAATAGTTTTCCTTCCCTTTTCTATTTCTGGCTTGTCTTCTGAACTTCAGGTGAACAGCTTCTTGCCATGTTCAGAATATTTCATTTGTGTTCTGACAGTAACGACTGTGTTTCATTTGGCTGTCAGGGGACCCTGTAAGATGGTCAGATAACATGTTCATTCTCTGTCCAGTGGGAAGAGATTAACTGTCTAAATTGATACGAAAGGAGTGAGAGTTAGTTAAGTTGATTTTTAGGGAAAATAAAAGCAATATGTTTATTTGCAGTGGTACATTGTTATTTGTTGGTTAGATGAGCACTGGTAGTTCTTTGGGGATTGTCTAAAACAAGCTGAAACAAATCACAGCCATGGCTTTTTGTGAATACAGACATCCACTTGTTCTGGAGATGCCATCACTTGAGGTGCTTCCCTGTTTTCTGTACTTTGAAGAGTTTTGAATCTTTCTCCATCCATGTTGTAGGAGAGTTAAACTCTAATCAAAAGTCTGCAGTGAAGTATAGCCTTTGACTATAGGTAAATGCGTTTTCTGGGACATCTGGTGTAGAAAAACTGGCTGATCCAAGCCTGATGTGGCATCTAACAAGTGCTAACTGCGTAGACATCTGTCATGGTTCGAACTCAGCTGGCAGCTAGGCACCCAACAGCCACTCACTCACCCTTCCTACCCCCAGTGCTGGGGGGAAAGGGGAGTTTGTGGAGAGAAGAGGTGAAAGTGAAGCCACATGGGTTAAGATAAGGAGAGTTGACTTGAACAAGACAGAGAGAGGAAACAACAGTAATAGCAATAATAAAGCGAGCAATGTACGACGTGCTGCTTACTGCCACTGAGCTGTGCGGAGCTGTGCTGTGCCAGTTTTTGAAACTATGCACCCTCTCCGGTCAGCCCCCCCTTATACATACGCTGGGCATGATGTCAGTATGGTGTTAAATATCCCATTGGCTGGTTTGGTCCGGCTATTATGGCTGTGGAAATTAACCTTTTCCTAGCCAAACCCAGGACAGCATCCTAAGCCTGTTTAGTGTGCTGCAAACTCTGAGGAGCCTGAGTTGGGGATGAGTGATAATTCATCCTGAACTCCAGGATTATCTGGCATATGTGCAGAGGCGTGCAGAGACTCAAGAATTTATGCTTCAGGAGATGTGGCTTCATCTTCATCATGGGTGCAGCACTGTAGCAGTAAGGTAGATGTATCCCTTCCAGTGCTAGCTAGGTTGTGACACCTGGGGAATGCAGTCTAAATTTGTTTACTCTAATTTTTTTTTTGTTTTCTCCTTGATCAGTTGCAGAATGTCAGAATATTTTCCTGATTTTTTTTGCCTGGTGGCAATAGTATGGGGAAAGGAATTGCTGGCCATATATCTTGTCTCTCTGTCACTCTCAGCTGTCTGAATCCATTCTCCACCTCAGTCACCTGATTAGTCTAATACTTAATGACTGTAAGTATTTAAACAGCCTGTGCATGGGATTTCAAGGTGCTTGCAAAGATTCATATTTCACAAAAACAAAGTAGATGGATCATTAATAATGGATGGACAGACCTGGAATCCTAAATCTGAACAGCTACCCACTTCTGCAGTCCCTTATGTCTCCCAAAGGCAGCTCTGCCCTAGTTAAGATAAAAAATTCTTTCCTAGTTGGTTGTCAGAGGATAATGGGCATACTGGGGTTATTCACTGAGGAAGCCCGAGTTACACTTGGTTGCGTTACTAGGTTGTGTCTAAAATGACCTGCAAATGAAAACTGGGCTGTGTTCCTTGTAAATGCCTGGGAGGAGCAGTTTCAGCCAAGAGAAGCATGGGGCTCAGTGGCTAAAAATTGAATAATCAATTTATTCTCTGCTTGGGGACAATTTCAGGGAAACTGGAGCAGGCAGCCCCTTATTATTTTCAGCTTTTGTCTAGACTGCATATCATTCCTGAGGGTTAGTACCTCTGCGGGTCACTGTAGGACCTGCAGGCGGTCAGTGATTATGGTTACATATGCCATGTATGGGGTTTTGGGGGTTATGGGTACTTGTAACAGGAGTTTTCCTAACTTGCTTTTAGTGTTCTAATTAAGTTGATCCCACAGCTTTCCACATAGTCTTCTGTGTGACAGCAATCAACAGTTGACTGATTGCCTGTGTGACTAATGCAGCTGGACACTTGTCAAGATGATCTAAGATCTTTTCATGTGTACAAGAATAAAGACGTCTGACCATCCAAATTTTTGTCTGTAGCCTACTCATTTTTTACTTGAGCACAGTCAACTCTCATTAGATTGCTGAGTCAAAGATGTGAAAATGACCTATCGTGTCATTTTGATGCAGCTTGAACTACTGCTTAAAAATAAAAATTGGATCATAGAATGCATGGTGTTATGAGCACTTCATAACCTTTTGTTTCTTGTTTTCGGATTAGCTTTAAAGCATTAGCCTTGGCCTGGAAAGAGACTGGTGCTCAATGTATTAGCAGCCACATTGGTCTCATAAATCACATTTTTGTAGCCTTTTAGTCAGTTCTTCCTTGATTTAGGCCACATGGTTAAGATGATGCACAGCATATTCCTCTTTGAACATGTGTTCTGTAGATTTAATGTTTCTTGTATGTTGTAAATGATCTTTGGCGGTTCTCATTTATTAATATCTAATAGTTTAATAATTGGAAGTACAGCTCTTTAGTGGAATTTTATTTAGTGGAATTTTATTTTTTATCTGTTTGTCTCCATTTCTCAAGTATCTCTGCAGCTGAATAACACAGATGGGTATTTATGTTGCCTAATTTTAGGGATATCATTTGTGCTAAAGTTAAGCTGGTATCCTCATATCTGTACAGCTAGTGGAAGACAGCTACACCCTCCAGAAGGCTGTTCAGCATCGGGCACACTGATTTCCCTGCCAGTCTGCAGAGACTGGCTGCTCAAAACAAGAATCTAAGATTGATGTCTGAAATTAAGCAATGCTTCTTCAGGAAAAAAAAGTATTACTGAAAGAATGTACTGAAGTACATTGAGGTTTTTTCATGGTTTAATCTTAAGGTCAATTTGCAAAGTTAGTCTATTGCATGACAGGATCTAAATGAAACGAGAGGAGTGTGTAGAAGACTCCGGTGCACAGGTTGTAGGAAGTACGTCTGGCTGCTGAATAGATGCCAAGCATTTCAGTACTTGGTGCTTCTTGCTGGCTAGCTGTTCTGCTAACAGTCTTGCAGAATCCTAGACTTTGGGGTATCAGAAAAACATCTGACAGAATATGTGTGAAATGCTACTACTTTAGGTTTAGCTGGCATTGGTAGCTGGGTTCTAGCAGGAGTGACTCTGTGTCTCTGAGGAAGTATAGCCTGAATATAGTCACAAATCGTATCTTTAAACCATATGAGACCTTTTAGTTTGTAACCACCAGTAGTCGGTGCCTATGGCAAGTAAATGACTTAACATAGACAGTAAAATTTTATGTGTGGTCTCCATTTTCTTATTTGATGAATCAGATCTCAGTAAAGAGGTATGAGCAGGAGCTTACAAAGGATCTCCATTTACCAACAGTAGCCTTTCCAGGTGGCCATCTTTTCTGTCTTCTCTTGCTTTACCCCTGCTTGTGCTGATCCTGGCTGTCTCTCCTTTCTTTGGTTTTGAAGGGAGCGTGTACTGCTGAAATTGGCAAGTAAGTTGCTGCACAGTGGAAAGAGGTGAGTCTCCTGCCCTGCCCTGGGTAGTCAGGAGGCTCCTGTCTGGCTGATAAGTCCAAGCCAACAGCTGTGCCCGATTACTGTGTGTCCTGTCCCAGACCAAAGAGTTACCTGTAAGGTGGTCTGTGCTGCCCGCTCCCCTCCCTCTCCTTCTTCAGGAGAGTTGCCCCCTGCTG
>NW_010426290.1:43678-54228 GCF_000710305.1 Buceros rhinoceros silvestris | reverse complement strand
CTGAACTTCATTGGTTATGGTGGAGGGAGTCGCAGTTCTGGATTTCCAAGCTATCAGTTCACATGTTTTAGGGAGCAGGGTAAGCAGATGATACATTGATCTTAGTTTCAAATTTGATCATTGGTCTTAAAGGATTTTATTAACAAAGGGGGCAGAAAATGAGAAATGATCCAAGCTTTCCAAAGTCAGTAATTTAGGGTTTAGAGGAAGGAGCAAGCAGAAGCATCTCTTCAGGTTTCAAGTGCATTTTGCCAATGCTGAAATGCGCAGCTGTTTCCTTGTCTGACTGTGCTCTGCAGGTGAGCCTTGCAAGAGGAAGAAAACTGTAGTCTATCAGCTCAGTTTGAGCTGTTTCTATCTGCCATGCGTGTAAGATATAGTAGACTTTATATGAGCCAATTAAAAAACAAAAACCTTTCATAATTTTGATGCTATAACGAAATTTGGATTGAATGTGTGTTTCTGAGGAGAATCAATCACAGCTTCAGTGCCTTAGTTGAGTGGTCTTTTTCTCTTTATTTTCTCTTTTTGATTATAAGTTTTGAGACTTATATTGAAGTGTTTTACTTATTTAATGATTTTAAATAATCAGCAATCTGGGCAAGTCTGGTTAAATTAATTTTTGAATGGATTCTAATAGTTCTGTAGGCAGTGGTTTTTGATTTTTTTTGGATTCTTTGTATTACTAGATTTCTAGAATTAAAGTGAACACAGTGAAAAGGCAAGCATGCTGTTAAATATCCTTAATTATTTTGTCGCTCTCAGTATAGTTTTATTTCACAGAATTCAGAAAGTGTTCTGAAATAGAATTGAACATGAAAACTCAAATTCAGGCCTTTTTTCTAGGAAATGTTTGCTGGAAGGTGAATGGAAAAGTACTTTGGTTTTAAGTGGTATTTATAAGGATCAGCAAAGTGTAAATTAGATTCCAGTGTACTTCCAATGCAGTGTTTAGAGCAGCCTATATTGAACTGTTTATTGCTGTTGCTCACAGGCCTCAGAAGTTATTTTTGCTTTGTTTCGGTGGGGCTTGGTGACTGATCCAAGCTGTTCTGTGTTTTCAAAAGATGAACTTGCTTTGCATTTTTTCACCCACCACTCCTTGCGGAAACAGCTGATGGTGGGCAACCTCCTCGTTGTACAAACCATACATACCATTCTGTCCTGGGCCAGTAGCACAGTCCCAGGACCTGTTTTGGGAAGCATTGAGCCTGTTTTGCATCAAGGGGCATTGTGCCAGGACGTGCACTGTGTTCTTGATCAGAAGAGCAACACAAAGCACCAAACTGAGCTCTTCAAAACACTTGTCCTCTACAAGACTTGGTGCTTCTGCTTCAGCTCTGCGGTGTTTCACACCAGGGCCTCAGTTTCTTCTCCAAGTTATGAGTAGCTTCACCTGCTGCTCCCCAGCTGTAGGCATTGGGATACTCAAGGACATCCCTTTACTCAGCCTTCAGCTTTAGGGGTTAAAGAGAAGTGGAAACATGAATAGCCCCTAGTGGACCTTAAGTTTGCTTCTGGGAGGAGAGGTTGGAAAACCCAAGTAATGGTACTCAGTTGTTTTCTCAGAGGATACTTCACATGCCAAAACCTTGATGGGATCTGCCTGGGCATCTTCAGTATACGATTTGCTAAATTAGAAGTGAAGAAATGTAGCTGATAACTGACCCCAAATAAACTCATAAACTGAACTTCCTTCATGCAGGACAACAGATAGAGTGAGCAGAAATGTATATAAAGATTGCAGCTTTCTAGCAGCGATGGGGGAGTAGCCACAGTAGCTTTTTTGGGGCAGAATTAATTGGCCTCAGAAGAAACAATTGTCACATCTGCTTCTCAGCACAATTAATTCCCTGAGTTTCAGATATAAATTAATGACTGCTAAATCCCACTGTGGAGGGGGAGGCCTGCTTTGTATGTGCTGACTCAGATATATGACTGTTACCATCTTTGTGCTGGTAGCATGTGTGAATGTGTCACGTGCTTGTATGATCCTTCTGACCTGGTCCTGAAACCCTCCACTCCTGCGTCCCATGGCTGGGTGTCCTCCCCTTGCCTTGCTGTCACTGCCTGTGCTGCCACCACCTGCTCCCTCCCTGGAGTCCTTCATTACCTTTTAATGGCATCAATCTACAAGCTTCCGGAGAAGAAAGTTCAGTATGTGTCTGCTGACTGGTGCATGGAGCCATGATATATCTGTGGTTTATATGAATGCTTACACTCTTCTGCTCTTTGTAAATGCTCATGTGTGCTTATTTTCTGCTTATCTGTGAGCATTGTTGAGGATGCAGTCTTCGAACAGGCATCTGAGACCATAAAATATCTGTATTGAACAACGTTAAGCTAGCAGTGCCAAATTAGAAATGACATGTGTGATAAATCTTTTTGCATCATGTTTTAGTACAGTGTAACTTCTCTAGTCTCTTCACTAGTTGGTTTTTTTTTTTCTTTTTGCTCCTGTCTCTCCATTATGTATGAATGTGAAGGGATGGCTGAAACAGTCCAGATGGTGTTTTCCTTTCTGACAAAGTTACTTACCTAGTCTGGGGGCCAAAACCATCCTCAAAAACACTTTGGGCCACCCTACCCCACCTTCATCACCTCAGTAATATGTGTTCGAAAACATCCAAAGTGCAGTGGTTAGTGGGAATAAGAAGGGATTCTGTCTTTAGAGCACAGTGAAATAGTGCTCTGGTCAGTTTTGCTTTCTTCTCAAGTTCTAGTAGCATTTCTGCTTTCATATTCTTAATATTTGATATATGTTTGTGGAAAAGTTTTTGGCATTTTAAGTGTTTTTTTTCTGTTTCTGCATGTGGAATTCATATATTGAGGTTAGTTTTGAAAGCTGTGTGGCTGGCAGCGAGCACAGGCAGACTGGGCTGTGGGGATGTGCAGCCCATCTACTCTGCCTGTTGGTTTCTCTTTGCTTACTGCCGCTTGCATTTGTCAGGCTGAAGGAGCATTTTCCCTGCCATATAACAGCAACTGCATTTTTTTCCTGAGTGGTTTCTGGGGGAATTTAGTAAAGTTTCAGTTTGGACTGAGCTTTGATGCCGACGGACACATGGTGTCATTAGCTGGGGCTAACGCCTGTGTGTGTCCTGGTACAAGCACAGCAGCGTGACAGATTTACAGTTCTTTGCATTTCTAGGCAGTTGCAGAAGTGCACCTGTGAGGGCTAATCTCCTTTTCTTCTGCACTAGCTATTCTGGAATTATGTGAAAAATGGAACTATTACGTATTTGAAACTTGAGGATTTTTCACTTGAAGTTTTAAGAGACTTAGCATAGGATTTGAACCTCAGATATTCTTGGTAAACAAGCAGCATTTGAAATTTTAATTTAGATCAGCTTAAGGACAAAATGCTTTATCAGTGATCTGTAAATTGCATTAGCTACAACTCAAAACAGTAAAAAAAAACCTTCCTTTTCAGCCACTTGCTACTTCTCACAAGGAATTTCATAATACAAAGAGGTACATTGCCTAGTCCTCTGTTAACATTATAAAGTAACAGGCCAGTGCTTTCAAACGTGCTGATCTTTATGCCAGCCAAGTCAACTGTGTTTGACATTGTAGACAATAAGAATGTATTAAAAAAAAAGAGTTCCTTTCCTCCAGTTTTTTTAATATTTTGAGATTATACATATATATACACACATGGTGTATCTAGAGCTAGTTCGCTAGTTTTCCAGAGAAAGAGGTATGTTGTTTTACTAGTACATGCAGTGCCTCTGTATATGCAGAAGGATGAATGCCACTGATGGGTGGAAGAGCGAAAAAATGAGGAAAAATTACCTGTCTCTCGCTATCTACCCTCCTCACTGGCTGTGCAGTCTGTAACACCAGAGTGTATTCGGGGCAGGCAGTCAGCAGCAGAGCAGCAGTGGTGCTGCCTGCGCCCTGCTGCCCAGCTGCACTGCTGTAGATGAGGAACAGGCTGGTCCATTAGCTGTGGATTTGAAAACCAGTGGTCTTGGAGTTCTACAGTGAAGAGGTTTCCCTTCCCTCTGATTCTGTCAGCCGACTGTTTTGCTATTATCCTTGCTGATCTGCTCCATCAGACCCGTGCACATCCTGTGTGTTGCTTCTCTCGCACTCTGTCACTGCGTGCTTTGCATTTTTACATCACATCCCATTTGCTCTGTGTTCTCCCCAGGACGTTCGAGGTTCCTATCTCAGGAATTCCTGCCAAGTTCCGATCCCAGCATCTGTTCCTGACTTTATCCTGACTTCATCCTGACTTCATGCTTTAATTTTGGGTCCTTTATAGAGTTGACTTTTCCAATCCTGTATTTCTCTGAAACTGAAGTAACCTGAAGCACAGATAGGATTGTGAAAGTGTTAATCTGTTGTTAAACAATAGTAAAGTTGTTCTGGAAATGACACTTTAGACCACGAGAGTTTTTAGAATAGCTGGTATTTAGCTGGAATGTAAATTAATTCATTCTGCTTGGGATAAAGTTACTTTTGTGGAGCTGTGGCTAGATGGAGCTGTCAGAATGTGTAAGGCAGTTTGATTTATGTGCGAAGGCTACATGTGTTAGACTTTGCTGGTACGCGCCGTTCATTTTAGCTACTTACAGGGTTCAGTGTTGATGCCCTTTTAGTGTTTTAACGTAGACGATATAATGTTTGGTAATTAATTTGGAAAGCAGAGAAATAATTGGGTTACAACAGTTAGGCACAGAGACTGTGAAATAAGGTTTGCTTTCAGTGAGGTGCAAGATTATCTTAAAGCAAGGATGTTTGAAAAAGTAATGAATGCATCAATGTTTCTGATTAAATGTGGGGTTTTTTGGTTTTTTTTTTTTTTCTTGTGGGCAGAGTTGTTTTAATAAGTGAATGGTCTCCAGTGAGGCAGGAAATTTAAAAGTGGTTTTGCACATCAGGAAAGGTGACCCCTAATGAAACATGTAAGAACTATTCTCTTTAGAATCTATACTCTCTCTGATTTTCAGTCATTGCCTTTTAATATTAATTACTAAGTTGTTTTAATTAAAAAGCAGATCTTGGAGGGTATTATCTGCTTCCTCTGTTTAGTCCTTTTAAATGTTAATCACTTTTGACAGCATAATTTACTCAGCTACCTGTGCTAGCCTTATGCAATGCATCCATTTTGTGTGGTGCCAAACTACAGACTACACTCCAAAAAGATCTTCCAAAAGCACATACAATTGCAGAGATAAAGTCTAGCAGGAGAAAAACAAAGGAAGAAGAATTAAATGAAAACTTAATGAGAACAGTGGCTTAGAAAAGCTGTTTCAAGGTGGCTGGAGCTTCCCAGGAGATGATTCTTACACCACAGGTAACCAGACCAACCTCACCTCTGTTTCTGCTAGAAGACCTTTTAGAGAAGTGGAAGGTAAGAGGCGAGGATGGAGGTAGCCCTGGAGACTGTGGAGGGTTTTCATCAAGCAGCATTGTGGAATGTGCGTAGAAGAACAGTTAAAAAAGAGACAAAAGAAAAAACCTGTATCTTCATCACCCTCCCCCCGCCTTTTTAAAAGGCTCTGACAATCTTAACTGCCCCAGTTACCCTTAATGCTCTCTATGGTATTAATATTATCCCCATTCGCCTTCCCAGCCTTCACCCCCAGCTTTCACCTTCCCTCCAGTGCTGGCCACGCCTGACCTTTGCCAGGCAAAGCAAGCTTCCTCAAGCTGCCTTCAGCTGTGGTTGTGGTAATGCTTTGCTTAAAATATTTTAAAGCTGGAAATATTTTAAAGCAAAATAGTAAGTTTTTTTATTAGTCACAAATCAGCAGAGGACCACCAAATCTTACTTCATTGGATGTTAACCTAATGAAGTATCTAACTATGCTGTCAGAGTAGAAGCAGAGCAAGTGTTCCTTTGATTTGCTTTGATTGTATTTTTCTGTATAATTTACCAAGAAATTAAATTCAGCAACAAAGTCCTCCCAAACGTGTTGATTTTTCAAGGGCTTCCTGTCTCAGCTATTGAAAAAGAAAAGCAACTTTTCTTTGTGCTGGGTCCTTCAAGACTTCAATTTTTTTAATATTTTAAGAGTATTTGAAAGGGAGTGTTTGGTTATGAAAGGTCTGTTTGTTTGTTTTTAATGTAACAGTAAAAATTAAAGGGAACTATAAATGAACCAGAACACCATTAGTTCTGTGAGACTACTCAGAAGAATTTATTTGTAGGTTAAAATAAATAATCTTTTTCTGCACCAGTCAAACAGCTTGTATTTTGTGTGATGTTTTTAAATGGAACCTTTGGTAATCAGATTTCACACACACTTTAACCTTGTGCAAAATTTAATGAAAAATAGAGTTACTACTGAATATACTGTTTTGCCAGCTCAACAAAAGATGTTAAGTTCTGCATATTTTTGCATAATAAAGATGAGTGGTGACAGTGTAATGATCCATTTGGCACAGATAAAATCATGAATGATTTTAATAACCTTACAACAATATTTGAATTCACTATGAAATATAGTACAGACACTTCAGAGGCAGGCCTGCTGCCCTGGTATGGAGTGCCAGCTACTTAAAACCCTAATTTTTCTGGGAGAGGAAAGAGGACAAAGAAGCTAGATCAGCCCAGAGGAGATGAGGGAGGAATTAGGGCATTTTCACATGGAAGGGATCTGTTTTGAAGTTCTCAGTGCAGTCCTTGTCCACAGATTTAAGCTGATGGCTTTTGGCAGTGTTGGTGTCATCTTCCCTAGGCTGGGTGACATATTATGTATTGGAAGATGCATTAATGGATCTGGGGTGAGTCAAGGTAAAATGTAAGAATGATGGTGTGTTCCCAAGTTTGGTAGCTTGAAATGTTTGTAATTTTTGTAATGTAATTTTTGAGTGTTTCTTTTTTAAAAGTGTTTTTCTGATTCATCTAGGTGATGTAGGTGCACTGGTCCCGGTTTCTACAGTGATTTAGGGAATTCATTTTCAAAATGAGTTCCGAATATAAGGCTGGAGTCTCTGAAGCTTTCACATTAAGTGATTTAGTAGTTTAATTCCATCAAAAGTCCCTATTTATGTTCATGTCTCCTTGATTATAATGCTTGGATGCTGCATTCCTGTGTAAAGAGAGAGTGCTCTAAGGTGGTGGAGGTTTCTGCTCCCAGTAGTCAAGAATCAGGAGTGATGAAAACTGCCATTAGAGTAATATCAGAGATCTCCTTTGTTATTCATTCCTGTGTTTCACAGAAACAAAGGCATTTGGCTTGGAATGAATGTGATTTGAAGATGGATGTGATATTAACCAGCTGGTTTCCTTCAGAGGTCCTCCCTTCTTATGCTTCACTTCTTGCCGCCTTTTATTTTTTCCATTTGTGTTTGTTTTCATAAGCATTTAAAGGTTAGATTTGAAAAGTCACCAGGCATCTTTCAAAAGGGGTTTCAAAAGTATCTTGGCATTTGATTTCTAATGATTTTACGGGGAAAAAAATAAGTGAGATGCCTTTCTGCAACCTGACATGCAAAATTAATGTTGAAAATGGTTTTGTCACTGGGAGCATAATTTTTAGTGAAAGTCTCTGGGGCTCAGTTACTATGTTAATGTCCTTGGTGTGTTGTAGGAAACCAGACCCTATCTCCTCTTAGCAGATTATGGTGTGTGCTAGATGGATCCTCTTGGTTGTAGAAAACCTAAAGGTGTTTAGGAAAAACTGTAGTATAGCAGTTTTGGAATCCTCTCCCTTTCTAGCCTATGAGATCTTAGCTAATGGGTGTCTTGCTTAAGAACAGAGCTCCTTATCTTATAGGTTCACTATGAGTCAACTGCCTGGAGGTTGCCACAGGAGGGGGAAAAAACTCCATGTAACTCCTGGTATGTGTCTTGCCATCAGCCTGGTGCTGTTGGACCACTACCTTTTATTCATCATGTTGTAGGGATAGTCCTAATGGTCTGTTTTTACTGTTGTTACGTTTTAAAATAATATAAAATCTTAGTGATGAGGGAACAATCAGTAGTTTGCATTTAAGATTTATAGAGCCTTATTTACAGAAGGAGAGGCATGGATTATTGCCTAATATGCTGATTTTATTTTTGTTGTTATGCACAAAATGAAGACTACTGTTATTGTTGTTTTAAAATGCCAGAAGTAAATGTCTGTTGCTTTGACGGTTTTTAATACTGGATAATTAATTTATTCAAAAAACATTCCTACTGTGTTGTTTTAAGACCTCTGAAAAGTTTCTTGGGGAGAAAAGAAGAAAGTGTTATACGAAAGGCAAAAGGTACACAGAGTTTTAGCTTTTGAACAGACCTTGAAGTTGATTTAAAATAAGCCTAATTTAATAGGTATTGTATTGCACACCGAAGATAATTTAGGCTAATGTCAAGGACAAGTGTTATCTGTTCCTTTGTTGTAGTGAGGTATTGAAATAATGAGTGGAACAGAAGGGAATCAGAAAATGTTTGAAGTTTTTCATCTGTGTCTCTAGATGGGTATTTTTAATCACATTCTCCTGGCTTTTGCATGCAAATTACACTGAACAGCACACACTACATAAAATGAAGAGCTCTATTTTACAAAATCTATTTTCTTGAAGTTTAATAAGCTTGCAAAGATTGTCTGTGCTTTAACTAACGAGTTACCTTTTCATACCTCAGCTGAAATTAAAATCTTAGATTTTAAATGCTGCCAATTTGATCCTGCAACAGAGGAATGGAAAGTCTGGTCTTCTAGGAGGTTTCTGGAACCATTTTTTTTTTTCTTGGTGCTCTCAAGGACTGCAGCTCCCAATGACGGATGAGACAACTGTTAAGATTTAATACATCTTTATTTGAGCAATATATCTTGCTGTGTGACACCAGCCCCTCTAATAACCCAGTGTCTGGATTACTTACTCCATAACGTCACTGCTTAACTGCTGACCTCTGTGGCAGAAATAAAATACTGAACTCCTGTACGGTCTATGCTGTTGACTTGGAAATCTGCTGACCTGCAGTCATCCCATACCCACAAGCTCAGCTGCATGTAGAGCAATCATAGTTATTTTTTTGAGCCTGTCCTCTTGGAAGAGGAAACAGACTTTTATAGTGCACTCCAAAAATGTAAAATTGTTTCCTAAGTAATATTAACAACATTGTCCTCAGCATAGTTTGCGTATATTGATTTGTGCTGAGGGGAAATGGACGAGATGAAATTGGTTTATTCATGTGCTCAGGTGTTTCCTCACTACTTTTGAAGCATAGCATGCTCTCCCTGCTTTCTTTATGCACCTCTTTAAAGCCGGGATAGATGTATATTTTTTTTTTTTCCTGTTTCTTATCAAAGAGAGCTAAGGAGGTACCATGGTAAATCATATGCTGTGGTAATCTTGTGGAGTATGTCCTTAGCCTTGACCAGGAAGGAGGGCTGTTTTTACAAAGGGAGTTTGGAAGAAATCTTTTCCATATAAATTAAGGATTTAAGGAAGTAACAGGACAGCATTATACTCTATATGCTTTCAAAGGAAGAGTTGGTGAAGAAACAACCCACTACGAAAAGTCCCATGATAAAAAAGAAACCTGTGATAGAAAAACTTTCAAACTTAGGACAGAGATATTTTCCCAAGCTGTTCTCGTATTCCAGACAAGCATGGAATTAAGCATTTTTGTACCTGCTATGTGGAGGGACTGCAGCAACTGAGGAAAACTTCTCTTGAAGTATAGTGACTTCATTTTTGCTGAGAAGCAAGGAAAAGAAAAGATTGTTTAAAATAAATGAGGATGTTCTTCTCTATTCTTGCACTCTCATTTTAGCAGTACTTCTGTGTTTTGTTGCAAGCTCTGGAATCTCTTGCCCCATAATCTTAATCAAATCACTTTTGTAGTAGATGCATCTGCAGCATTTCTGCTTTTTGGATTTTTCACGGCTGCCCCATCCTGCTAGAGACCAGAGTGCAGCGATGGCACTGCCCGCTCCTTTGCCAGGGCTTGGCTTCACAGCTCTGGGTACCAGTACTGATTAACGTATTCCATCATAATCTCCAGTGAGAAGGCTGGAATCAGAAGCTAATTCATACTGCTTGTGGAGCTTTCTTTAGCATGGGTAAAGTTAACAGCAGAAATGCAGCATTCAGGACCGTGGATGAACATAATGAACTGGAGCTTCTACCTGTTGCTGCCCCAGATAGGTATGCCCTGCTGAAAAGAAACAGGTATCTATGTTCTCCCCGTGTCTGTCAGCCTTGTGAAATGTAGCCTGCTTCTACATTTCTTTCTGCCAGCAATGCCTTCTGGCCATGTAGTGCAGGGCCGCTGGGTTCTCTGTCTGTAGATGACAAATGTAGATGCTTTCTTTGGCCGTGAAAGTCACCTGGTGATGAAGTCAAAGATCCAGCTCTGGAGCTGGACTTGCTCTGTCCCTGCAGTAGGTTCAGGTGGGTAAGCGTGTCAGAAGGACTTTGCAGGATCATCAGTATGTGTGTGCCCTCGTACGTACTTGTGTCTGTCAGGCCTCACACATGGGCTGGCAGCTCAAATCTTGTTCAGTATGTTATGCAGAAGCGATACGTCTGGTATAGTCAAGGTCTGAGGTCACAAAAAAGCAAATCCAGCCAACCTGACAGGCAGCTCAGTGGCAGCTGCCTCT
>NW_010426290.1:43290-43592 GCF_000710305.1 Buceros rhinoceros silvestris | reverse complement strand
CCCCAGCCGGAAAGACCGCGAAGTGGCAGCTGCCTCTAATAGCCCTCATAATAATTTTAACACTGCTCTGTTATTGTCTTATTTCTTTGCCTTAACTTCACCCTGACTTAACCCATGGAGGTCAAGTAGAGAGTTCTTCAGACAGAATATACACAAGTTACTGTCCAGGGTGCATAGTCATGCTTGCTTTCAGTCTGTTGCTCAGCAATAGAGGGGAGAAGAGAGAAAAAGTTTTTTAAATATATGCAATATTAAACTAATACGTTTTAAATATTTTAAAATTTAAAAAAATACTTAAAATA
>NW_010426290.1:17892-43138 GCF_000710305.1 Buceros rhinoceros silvestris | reverse complement strand
AATATATTTAATAGTCTGGAAACTTACAGGATAGTATCTAAACCTGCATTTAATTCCTCCTGAGAGAAGACTAGGTAGCAATTTAATATTGATTCTAGAATTTCTCAGATCAAAGTGGCGTAGGAAATGAATAATTAAAAGCCTGTATGTTTACTTCAGGTGTTTTAGATTTAAGGAATCATGAAAGCAGAAGATTTTTAAAGTATCTGTAAAATTAAAGTATCCTTTAAATCAATAGATCAGTTCTGATCTTCCAAATATGGTTTAAGTTGGTATGTTATGTAGAGCTTTGAAAGTGAAGGGTGTTTAGTCAGCAGGTTTGAGAATGACTTTCAAGGAGACCAGCAGTGGTTATTTTGTATCAGGGGTTTGAGGGGGCCGATTACGGTCAGCAAAGGCAAATGTAGAGTCCTGTGTACGGGCTGGAATAACCTCACGCAGCAGTATGGGCTGGGCCCCCACTGCCTGGGTAGAAACGGATGTGGTGGACAACCTGATGAGTGTGCGTCAGCAGTGTGCCCTTGTGGTAAGGACAACCAGCTCCATCATGGGTTATATGAATCAAGCCTGTAGCCGGCATGTTGAGAGAAGTGACTATTTCTCTCTGTTCCTGGAGTATTTTGGCCACCTCAATACAAGCGAGATAGTACTACTGTGGTCCAGCCAGAGGCCACCAGGATGAGTTAGGGGGCTGGAGACCATCCCAGGGAAAGGGAGGCCTTCAGGGGTGCTGAATGGCTGTGCAGTTGCCTAAGGCACAGCACTTTTGATATAGCTGCTCTCTGTCAGGTATGGTGAAGATGGAGCTCGACTTGTCTCTAAGGTGTACAGGAACAGTGTGAGGGACAGTGGACACAAGTGGCAACAAGGGAAGCTTCAACTTGGTCTAGAGGAAGAAAAAAATCTTAAAACCAAGAGTGGTCAGACACTGGGAAAGGTTGCTCAGAGAGGTTGTGGAGGCTCCATCCTCGTGGTTATTCAAAACGCAACCAGATGTGCCTTGAGGAACCTCCTCTCACTGAGCCTGGTTTGAACAGCGGCTTGGACTAGATGATCTCTAGGGGTTCCTTCCAGTTCAGGTTATTCTGTGATTCTATATGAGCTTACACTTCTGTATAATCCACAGAATATAGTGAAGTGTGGTCCTTAAAATGTCTGTCTTATGTTTTCAGTGTTTGGCTCCCTTTTAGCTACATTACTTTGAAAAGTTGTTATGAAAAGCTAGTTCTGGCTTCATGACTGAAGTTGATTAATTAGGAAGGGTAAAGTTTTTCTTGAAATTTTAAAGGTTTGTGTTACAGTTCATCTAAAATTGAAACAGCATTTGCCCTTTTAGAATGTTGGGTGACCTATAAATCTGTTGAAGGGATGCTCAGGTTGCACATGTAACACAGAATGCCTCTTAGATGCTGCTATTTTTACTAATTGATTTCTTTTTTTATGTCTGTGGGCAGTAGTGTATTATTTGTGAAAATATCCCTGTTTCCACCCCTGTATTTTCTCTTATCAGTTCATTGAAACAGTAGTTATATTTAAATGGGGTTTTAATGAGCCATGTAGAAAAAATGAAGCTCAAGGAATAATAAGAATTTGGGTCTGCCATGGGGCTAATAATGTCAGTTTAGTCATCAGAAAGCCTACAAATTGCTTTCATATTTAGTTTCTTTTGTATCTAAATAATAATTGGCTACTCCCTTGCTAATTAATTTCCAAAATTTATGGTTTTCTGCTCTTATAGTCATCTGTTCATTCACAAACAACTTGTATTTCAGGATGTTTTGGAGTCTGAGGAGCCATTAGCTGAAACTTCTTTTACTGCTGGGCCTCATTAAACAAGTACTATTTAGTTCTGCATTGTAACATGGACTGAGGAATACACAGACTGCTTTGGGTACGCATGGTTTTTGCCAACCCTAAAGAGTTACTATAGAAATCTGCTTATATTCTCTTGCACACTACTTCAGTTGTGCTCACTGCAGAGGAAGTGTGTAGTCAGGTCTGTGGATGCCTTGTTGGTTTGTTGTACAGGCCTAAGACTGGAGAAGATTTTTGCTGAGGAAAGGGTGCCAGTGATGCTTGTGTTTAAATTTCCTCCCAGCCTCCTCCATGTCTTCTTTCCAGATACGTGCTGCATGCATCTGAAAGTGTATGACAGTGCTCTGAGACTGATTGAAGTCGCTCATGTCAGCAGATCTGGTAGCTGACAGAAAGTGTGTTCAGAAACCTATACCTTGAGACTGCAGGGCAGGGCTAAGCGAAACCCTCTAGCATCAGGTTTTAAAGGAAATGCTTGAAGTAGCTATTTTAGGTGGAGATGTATTGAAAAGGCTGATTTAGATTTTAGAATCTCATTTGGACCATCAAAATATCTTTCTTCAAGGACCAAAGCCTCCTATTAAAATGTTATTTAGTTCAGTTATTAAGCATAAACTGAGAATAAGCATCACTGCCAGCGTGGGTGCCTCACCAGAGGGTGGTTGAGCAGGGTGGGTGTTGAGCAGCTCCGTCACTCAGAGCTACCTCAGAAGGGCTCTCCGTTCTGTTCTGCTGGAAGCAGAAAAATGATCCTGCAGAAGATGTGCAGCAGAAATGCCAGAAGACCATAGCAACTGTGAAAGGGAAGACCACATCTGGAAGTTGTTGTATGGGCCAAGAGGGGAAGTGCATGATTCAGCCAGGAGAATTTGGACGCTTCTGGTTGCTCAACAGATCAACTACTGAGCAATTGGTCACTGAACAGTGGAACAAATTGGGAATGTCCATGTATGAAATTATCTGATTAGTGTCCTTCTGGTGAGGAGAAAGCAGATATTTAAAATGGCTCCTAATAATTTAAAAAAATAAGTGATTTCAGCTTCACTCTGTGTTAAAAAGAGTGCACATGAAGTGCAGAGGATATGAAAACCAGAGGATGTGAAGAACAAAGGATGTGAAAACCAGAGGATCACTTGCTGTCTTTCTAGCACGACAATAGAGCTGGTGTTAACTGATGTTAAAATAAGTCTGGAATTACTGGTGCCTACACATGAGGCAGTAGTAGATGCATCAATAAATACTATTCATCAATCAATATTCATCAATAAAATTTTGGAAAGATACTCAGGAATATGCCAAATTCAAGTGAACTTTTTGATGATCTTACTTGTCATAGTGGGGGGGAAAACAATAAAGCAAAAGTTTCTAACTTTATGAGTTTCTGAAGTTGAGGATTTATGGTTTTGTGATGGAGTGAGGTGACCTGATTCCACCAGTTGATAGTGCTGAATTATTTTCTATGGTCTTAGTACTTAATATAAACAACCCTTATTGGTGCGAATGTTTTTTAAAATCCAGTTAATTAACATTCAATTACTTAATCTAGTCTATTAATTAAGACTGCATATGTGTTTAGTGATTTTTATTTACCTTAGAATGGGAGGAAATTGAAATAATTAATGTTGTAATGCAGACTGCCGCTGCCATGTCAATATTAAAATAAATCAGTCTTCTTGCTTTCTATTTAAGTAAATATAACCTGTTGATACATTTACTAACATGCTGGGTCCCAGGCAGAGCAATGGGGAAGCTCATCTGGGTATTTCTTTCAGAAAGAACTAAAGACTGGAGGGTAATTCATTCCGTACGATATGATGGGAAGTCAGTCAGATGTGCGGTAGAGTGCTGAATGCAGTCATCTGCTGGAATGCTTCCTCCCTTCCCAAAGCCAAAGGTGTCTCAGTAAAACTTTGCTTCGGCATCTCAGGCTGCAGAATAATTTCTTTGTAAGCCATTTGTTTGAAGCTAGTATATTTAGCAAAAATAATTAAATTATGTTGCTCTCCCTTCTTTGTTGTAAAAAGAATCTTTATCAGTCAAAAGAAAAGAGCATCAGGTTAGTACCTGCTTTTTAAACTGTACTCCTTTTTTTGTTTTTTGATGTGTTTTTGTGTGGTTTTTTGTTTTGTTATTGGAAGATGATGGTAGCAATAAAAAAAGAGCTCTTTTAAAAATGCACTAAAGATCACAAGTGTCCTTTTTACCCCTGGGATAATTGTTGAGTTTTAAAGCAGGTTGTTTTTTGTTTGGTTGGTTAGGGGTTTTTTTGTTTTTGTTTTTTGTTGTTTGGTTTTTTTTTAGATTTGCTGTTGGTCAAACACTGAATATTATTGTTTGGGTTTTTTTAAATCATGTTTTGTTAATGATTCCTACAAGGCTATGTGTATTGAATGCTTGATATCAATACAGTGGAAGATGTTTTGGCTGTCCTTGTTTCTTGTGAGCTCATTGACTGCAGAGTGGCATACCAAGCTCTGGAAATCAAGATCCAACACTATTTATGCACACTGAGCCTTCCAGTCCCCAAGACTTTCTAGCTCATTATAAGGAATGAATGTGCCTTGTAACACTGTTTTACAATGAAGTTCCTAACCTGTCTTCCTAACACTAATTAGAATTGGAGAAGACTGACACGGATTGTGTTTCTTCATGTGTTGTATGCAAAAATGTTACAACGTGGTATGTTTTTTAATGGAACTGAAACCCTTTGAAAATTTGATGCTGTCAGAATGGTGAATACCTAAGAAGATAGGAGAGATCAAAAGCTAAGCTTGAAGTGAGAAACATTCGTTTTTAGATGTTCTGAACTTACAGATTGTGGACTGTCTGGAATAGGCAAAAAGCTGAAGGCAACTTAGAGTAGAACATATCTGTGTAGAGTGTTATATGCGCATACCTTTTTACATTCACTTAATATAGATATAAAATACTTGCAGCAGCATGTGTTAGATAATATTTATCAATCAGCCTCAAAGGGACAGAATGTAATTTGGGGCTTTATCTGGATTGATACCATGCAAAAGAGAAAAAGATTTGGTGTTTGATGGCTAGGATTCTTAAATACATTGTTTGTGTTTTGTTCTAATACCTCATGCAGCTTCACTTGTGGATTAATTTGTTTTCAGTTGCTGGAGATAGGTAATTAGCTTGTTATAAAACATAGTAAAAATGTAAAGGGTAAAATGTGCTTCTTTTGAGAGATATTCTTCAGTGTTTGTAAGCATTGATATTTCACAATGTGTTAGAAAATTGAATTTCCAATACTCTGGAGCTACTGACATTTTGGGTGATGTCATGTCTCCTTTGTGTGTAGATTTCTCAAGCATAAAATAATGAATTGTGTGATAAAAACATGATCTAGCTGTCTGCAGCTGCAGCCCAGTTTTCTTTCTGCTTCCCACCTTTCAGACAGCACTGGAGAGAACATGGACTTTTACCCATTACCGAGTCATTATTTCTGTTTTGTTTATGCAAGAGCCTAAATTTGCATTACACATGGAATTATTGGCAGAAGTTTGCCACTCTGTGGAATTTCAAAACTACTCTTTAAAAAAAGTTAATGCTTAAAGTACTTTCAGAAGCTGAATTCCCAAATGGTTTCCAATTTGGCTTACAATTGCGGGTTGATTTTTTTTTTTTAACAGATGTTTGTATCATTTAAATTTGAGTAATATTAAAATCTGTAGGATGGGATGATGTAAAATTCATTAAAAAAAAAGAAAAAATGACCTCCAATTCCTTTAGGTTATATGAAGCTCTAAGTGTTGTTTAACAAAACAAACCATTTGCAGAGATAAGCATAAGTTTAAGTTGATTTGCCTCACTTACCCTTCCAGTTTGGACAGAAGAATGTAATGCTTTTCTGAAATGTCTTTCAAACATTGCATTATAGATAAATTTATAAGCTGCAGAATGCTGTTATTCATGAAATGTTTTTACCCATCTTGAAAATTAAGTTCTAAACTAAACGTGCATAAGAGCTGGCGTTTTCTCTTTCACCAAAGATAAATTGGGATAAATAATGTTTCAAATAAAAGTATTCATTTAGAGTTAGAAAAAACCCCCTCAGATTTACCAAACCCCGTGATCATGTTTTTCCTATTTCCCTTGCAATGGTGAACACAGATTTAGTATACTCTTTAATAAATTAGTGACTTGGCTAAGTTTCCAACTGGGCTTAAGTTCTTATGCTTGTCTTGGGGAAGCTGATTGCAAAGAAAGACAGAAGTATCTCCTTAAATTTGAAAGACAATTTTCAAGGAAAGCCTATAACTTAAATATTAGTAATAGATAATAAATTAATAGGTGGCAGGTTACTAGATGATAACTTGTGATAATAACACTCTTGGGTGGCTTTGTTTTTTGTCTGTAGATTTCAATGTGTTTCAACATGTTTTCTTATTGACTGTTTTTATTCTTTAAAAATGTGGGTTTGCTCATGACTTTGTAGCAGTGATGCTTTTAGAGGTATCAAAGCAGAGGTGATGAATTCCCGTGCAAAGGCATCGACTGGCACTCGGATAATTTTCTGCATTTTTGGGTAAGATGAGGCAGGTGCGGCCCTTCCATTCCTGACTTGGTGCCATTCATTCCACATCTCACAGTGGTGGGTTTCATGTCCCATCAGAGCTGTTGACCGTTTGTACTACCCAATTTATGGCTGCCTTTCCTTGGGCTGCTGATGCTGTGATCTAGGCATTGATCTGAGTCTCTGCTGATAGATGTCATGTGCTCTTTGGTGGGAAGAAATGATGAAACACTGATCTACAGTGGCACTTTGATGTTGCTGAAAGTGTTTTTAACAGTAGATTAAATTGTCATTTGCAGCTCGTAGCTGTGTTTGATGAGCAAGATCCACACCATGGAGGGGATGGCACCAGTGCCAGCTCGACAGGCACGCAAAGCCCAGAGATTTTTGGCAGTGAGCTTGGCTCCAACGTGGCGTCGGCCTTTCAGCCTTACCAAGCAACAAGTGAAATTGAGGTCACCCCTTCAGTCCTTCGTGCAAGTAAGTAAATGTTTTCGGTAACTCAGTGCGTTTCATCTTAATTTATAAGGATGCCAAGTGCTGTCACCCATTCATGCTGCTGAGAAAATGATTCATTATCTGTCCTGACCGAAAGCTGTTCAGAACTGAGAGACTGCCGAAATGCTTGTTGCATGCAAGTAAACAAACCTTTCTGTTTTAATAATTTATAAACTGCTTTTAGGAGCAATAAGCTCCTTTTCTGCTGCCAGTTTAAAATAGTCCTCACACTGAAAATCACAGCAAAATTTCCAAATGCAGTTGCTGCACAGTGTAATTTTCAGTTTGCCAGTTGTGATCCATTTAATGAAGAAGAGGGTAAAAAGAAAGCTGAAGACAGGAGCACTTTCTACTGAACCTGCCAATGCTGCTAGGTTTTGCTTATCACCTTTCCTTAAAGACACCTGCTGAGACATGCATTTACTGTGCTGCAGAAGTACACTTCTTGAAAAACAGAAACCATAGCCAGGAATATCCCTTTATTTTGTTTAGTTCAACATGAGAAACATTTGTTGCAAACCACGAAGCAGGAAGTATATATCACATTTTCTGCTCAGGCAGGTTTTTTGAATATTTTAGCTTATTAAGAAGAAAAATCACACAATGAAATTTACTGTGTAAGTTTCATTGTTAAAATACCATGCAAGTAGACAAAGTTGTATCAAGCACTGTCTATCATTTTGCTCACTGAGCTTTTGTAGTGGGTCTACTGCAGAAAATTCTTAGCAGAAGTTGGTGTCAGTCAGTTCTTTCATATTCTGCAGAACAGCGTGTTTTAAACAGCTATTCGTCATTCCCGAGAGATTACTCTTCTGTAGGAATTATCCATTCTTCTAATGGATAAAATCTGTGGTTGATCAGGTAAAACACAAATGGAAAAGTTACCGCTCTATTAAGTTTGAGGGGTTTTGTATTTTGTCGCAGTGTTTTCTGTAAAATTAAGGGAACAACATTTAATAATTAGCTTACATAGAATTGAGTGTGTATCTTTTCAAGCTATAAGTATGGCTCATTACAACACAGAATTAAATTATGGAAAGGATTAATGGCGGAATGAAAAAGTATCATGGAATTTCAGGATCCTTCCATTTTGCTGTCATTAGGGTATGCTGCTGCTAAATGCATATTTCATTTCCATGCATAAGGCAAAAAGCTGTCCTGGTTTCTCAACCTAGGGAGGGCTAGAGGAGACAAATACATACATATTTTTCTCCTTAGTGTGATTATCTGGTGTGTTATACACTACATTGATGTTAGAGCATCAAAATCATACAGTGCAGATAAAATTCAGTGATATATTGGACAGCTCACTTATCTTTGGTGTCATTCTGGAAAATACACGGAATACTTGGCTAGTTCAGTGATTGCTAAAATGACCAAAAAGTGGTTTGAGAACCTACAATATAAAGGTCTATAGAA
Source organism: Buceros rhinoceros silvestris (assembly GCF_000710305.1). Lineage (NCBI taxonomy): Eukaryota > Metazoa > Chordata > Aves > Bucerotiformes > Bucerotidae > Buceros > Buceros rhinoceros. The sequence goes on along the minus strand of NW_010426290.1, from coordinate 34,878 downwards.
AAGCAGAAGACTTTTTAAAAGTCTTCGTGACAATTACGGCTCTTTTGGCATTTTTTATAAAAGCATGGAAAAATAAAATGGATGAAACAATTAGTCATAAATATCACAAGTCAGAGATGTTCTATTATCTAGCCACATTTTTTTATGTTGACAATTAAATATATTTTGTTTTTAAATGTTCCAAACCACAGGCTTAGAATCCCAGTCTAGTCATATCCTGTATTAAACATACCTATTTCAAGAATTTCATTTAAATATACTTTGAAAATGGAAATAATATCCCTATTGTATATCCTTTATAACTTGTGAAGTGAAGCATAGCATATAAATGGTATTCTCAGTATTTCAAATAATTATCTTCTTACTGTGTAAGTTCTATTCAGCAAATAAACCCCATCCAGTTTTGTGGTAGATGCAGATCCTGATTATTACATGTTGACAAGGTCATATATCTATTAATTGGATTGGAGATGGGATACAAAATTGCTGTAATTATTGTAATTTTCTAGCTAATTGCAGGGTTGGCAGTGAATATTTTACTTCTAACAAATGAAAAACAGTATTCCGTCTGAAATTGGTTTATAGCATTTTAGACATTTTGTTTTACATCTCTGGTGCTTTTTGCTCACAAGCTGGGCTCTGTTTCTCAGCAGTTCGGTCGCAGAAGTGTTGCTTTGTGCCATTTTGTGCTGCTGTTCCACCTGCACTTGAGGGGCGCAGAGTGGTCCCTGTTCAGAGGCAGCGTCTCAGCATGTTAGGCTGGGGCTTAAGGGCCTGCTGAGATTTTCGTCTCTTTGTTCAGGTTGCCATGCTACCACTTTTGTTTGTTTATAGATCACGCCATTGCTCCTCTCTCCCAGCAAGGGAAAGGTTAGCTAGATCAGGTCCAGCTGGAAAAGTAATGTTCATCTGGATTCTATCTTTTCCCGTGCACAAACACAGCCTGTACTTTGCACGTGGCGGGGTTGTGTCAAGTTGAATCTTCCCATCTAAAAGTGGAAACAAAAATGAGGCTGACCCATTACCCCTATGGTGCTTTGCCATGTGAAAACACAATTCACTTGATTTATTTCTGTTTCTTATGTAGCTCTTTCTCTTCCACTGCTTTTCCAAGGTAAAACTTCCTCTTGTATTTCATCAGTTGAGATGCATTTTTTTCCTAAGCATACAGTACACAAGGCATTTTGTGTGTGTGTGCCTGTGTGCCTTCTGAGAAGAGGTTGGAAGCTCGCTGCAGAAGATTGTTAAAGCAGACTGATGTTTATTCCCTGCTGAAATATAAACTGGAGGCGCAGGTGAAAATTGCCAAACCTAATGAGCAATTTGGCAGATAAGACAGGATGTCAGGCACTGACAGTTCAGTGGTGAGTGCATTGTCTGTGAACCAGGTTGTTTGTTTCACAGTACTGCATTTAAATATTGTGAATAAAATCCCTTTCCAGCTACATGAGATCTTGTGAAAAGGGTCATCTCTTTTGTCTAGTTTTCCTTTTAAGTTATTTAGCTGTGTAAAGGGTGGTCTTAGTTCTTGGTCTCAATGTGATTATATGCTACAAATTTCTCCAAGTGTTTCAACAGTTACAGTTATAAAGCATTTTTAATATACAACGTTATTTGGAGAATATTAGAGGAGGTTTAGGGGACTGTTTTCACCCCCCACTCTGGCCAAAGTAGAAAAGACGAAGGGGGCTGGGAGATCTTTCTTTCTTCAGCTGTTTGAGAGGGCATCGAGAAGATGAAGCCAGACTCTTCTTACCTGGGTGCATTATTGCTGGACACAACATGAGTTGCAACAAGGAGAAAGCCAGTTAGATATTAAGAAAACAATTTCCACTTTGAGAATGAAACGGGCTGCTCAGAGAAGTTGTGGCATCTCCATCCTTGGAGACAGACAGAACTTGGCTGAATGTGGCTCTGGGCAACCTGATCTAGCTGGTCCTGTTTTGTGTGGAGAGGTTGGGCCAAACGACCTCGAGATCTTGACAACTTCCAAAGTGTAGTTCTGTGAATCGAAATACAATGAATAAAATTAAAGTGTTTGCTTCTTGAAGCTATTATTTGTGCCAGGTTGACATGGATCAGCTGACTGTACCTTTTACAAGACTCTTGGTTTTGTTTTCAGGATGTTTTTGGTGGGTACATTAGTTCCTTAAAAAATGAGATATGGGTTAATTGTAAGGTTCTTCTAAAGGCTGACGGGTGAGCACCTCCCTGAAATGCTAGCCAGAGGAGGCTAAGAAATTACTAAGAGCTGGCTGGAAATGGTGCACTCCAGTGATGTTTTTGCTCAAATGTTCTGTATCTTATATTTTAGTAGGACTCTTGGTATTAGTTTCATATTCTGGTTACAGAAGCAGACTATGGCAAAAAAAAAAACCCAAAACTTTAGATGAGAACATTATGAAGTGAGTGCACAGCTGGGTGTGAAGATATACCGAAAGTGCAGAGGAGCCAAGAACTTGCTGCAGCTTCACATCATTGTTTCTCAAGCAGCATGGTTGTTGCTCTGAGGTTCCCCGTGTGCATCTGTGTTATTACCCTTCAATAAGGACAATTTCATTCCTGACAGGTAAGAGCATGCACGCAGACTTTTAGTGGGAATTCAGGATATATTAAAGTTCATGACCTTGCTTGCCTTTGAATTTGTGGATCTCTCTCTGCTAGTTTTTGGTAATTCACTGGCAAATTAGTAGGACGTATCAAGTGTAGTCCCTGAGGGCTCCCTTAGGTTAAGGACTTCTCAATATTTTCGTATGTCTGAAGTGGAATATAAAGTAACAACTAAGATGGAGTTTCAAGCACTATAGTTGTCAAGGTTTTGGTTCAGCATTCACTTCCTACATACATGAACTGTTTTAAAATCGGTGAGATGTGCAGAGTCAGTGAGAAATCAGTTTTGAAATCGGTGAGTTGTGCATTTAGGAAGAAAGAAGTACTTTGCAAGGCAGTGCTAGTGAACAGCTAGGTACAGAGTACTGTGAGAAGGATCTGGGCATTATAGTGCACTATTATAGTGTGTTCTGGGTATTATGCTCTTCCATCAAAGGAACAAAAGCAAATGCTGTTGCGGGGTCACTGCAGTAGTTGTGAGCAGGAAGACTTAAAGCTGGAGTGACAAGTTGTGCCAGACTTGGAGAAATTGTAAACAAGTTGGAGAGAGCTGAAAGAGTAAGATGCTTTGGAGACGATGGATAAGCCTTGGAAGGCTTGTTTTATTTAGTTAAGGAAAGATAAAAACAGATAGGGTCCAAGCCCTCGAATGTATTACTTCTTCTCATTCTCCATGTCTGCGGAGAGAAGGGCAGTTGGCATTTCCTGGGAAAAAGCTGTTTATTGTAATTTATAGACCTAAAAATCATGTTTACAACTGTAACAAGCAGGTTTTTGTGGGAATGGTTCAGAGGCGTGTTCTGCATGCTGTTTTGTCTTGCGCTGTGCTCTAAGACAGGAAGGCAACTGTTTGGTGGTGGCAGGTCTGTCCTATTCCTGGCTAAGCCATTAGGTTGTTTGGTAACCACAGGTGAGCCACTTCTTGTGTCCGTTGTAAATATGTCTTAGCATCTCACAATTGAATGTTCAAAAAAAAATTCAACAAACCAGTTAAAGGTGTGAGCACATAAGTGTGTGAATTTCATATTTTAAAATTACTGGTAGCACTTCACTGATTTGATACAAGTATTTATCTAGAGTCCCAAATGTGTATTTTGAGAATTAATTTGTTAATATTTCTAAGCGCCTTCGTTTAAAGGTTTGGAGCACTGCATGCTAATATGTTGGCAAAGAATTGCAGAAGTGAGTTCATATTTGTTCTGGTTTCAAAAATGATGATGGTTTCCGCTCTCATTCCCACATATGGCCATTAGAAACTTTTTCATTCTTGTTTGTATCTCTTTGACTCCTTATTCTGCTATGAGTCACCTTTATATATGGAAATAAAGTAATTTTCAAATGTCGAAGAACTAAGGAGCCAAGAGATTAGAAGAGGAAGACAAATATTAGTTCCTTAAAAAACAGATGTTTGTAGCTTATCAAGTGGAGTTAACACTTACAAAATGTAGAGAAAGTCATCCACATTTGTAATGAAAGATCTTGGCTTTACAGGCAATGCTTGCTAAAGCCATTGGGAGGTTTTCCACTAGCTCCAGCGAGCTTTGGGTTAGGTCAGCTTTCCATGGTGAGTCTCCTTCATCAGTGACCAGCCGGCCTTAGGTGCCTGTTGTTCCAAGAATGAATTCCAAACAATTTCTCACCATCATTCCCACTTTTACTTCCTTGCCAGGTTCTCAGATGCTTCCTTTAGTATGTTGGATAATACGAAAAGAACCTCGAACTGAGGCTTGCACCAAGCTCTTGGCAGCTGAAAAAGGAAGGTTTCTCATGCATTGGAGTTCGAGGAAAAGATTTAGCAAATTCTGTTTCCTCACCTTCTGGTGCTCTTGCCATTTAGGAATTCTTACCGCATTTATCACTGTAGCTTTATCAAGGATGTGATTGTTTTAAAGCCAGAGTTATTGAACGAAAAAATCAGTACCAGGTGCTGCTTTCTTCCATGAGGCTAAATTTGTTCTTTCTACAGCACGGTTCTGACTTGAGTGATCTCCAGTTGGTGTTTTCTCCAAGCGTAGTGCTCTGCTGTTAATTTGGGATTGTTGAGCAGTTTAAAAACCATGTGTTTTTGATGAGGCCATGACACATTTGTAAAAACAAATGGATTTTAAACTGCTTAAGTTTCTAAATTAACCTTTAATATCTTCCATCTTCTCAGTATACCATCAAGCAAAATACTGTAGCTTCCAGGAAGATTTAAAAAGTCCCTGAAACCAATAAAGCAAAGAATTAAAGAATTTTAGAACTTACTGGATTTTCTAGAGGAAACCAGAGCAATCATGGGGCTTTTCAAGATGTCATTCCATATGGAGAGGACTTCTGTCTTTGAATACTGACAGCAAGGGATAATAACAATACGGTATCATATCTGATACCTGGTGATATTTTGTACCATTGTTACAGAATGTAGTACAAGAGAGATAATAAAGAGGGGTTATGAAGATGTGGAGTGTTGAACTAGTTTAAGAAGTCAGGTTTGGAGATTAATCTAAATTTGCCATTTTAAATAGATTTAATGATGGCTTGAACAATAAACTATTATGGAAATCTGTATTCTGAGAACGTTTTGATATGCATGTGTGGAAGTGATATTGTTGCTGGGTTTTATTTTCCCATTCTTTAAATGAAAGGTTTTTCCTTAAGGGAACTGTATTTTTATATGTACAAAAATATTGCACCTTTTAATCCAAACAAACATTACAGTGTAGCTGCTAAGTCCATTGTATTGTGATATCATGGATTTAATCACATTGTGATAGTTATTTGTTTACTGAAAGAGTTTGTCATCACGTATGTATCAATAAGTATAATAACTCTTTCAATAGGTAATTTCATTACTTCTTTATTTCTTGTTACTTTGTTGTAAGCAAACAAGAAGGAGCGCAATGAAGGCAAAGAAGCATGAATCTAAAGTGAGCAGGAAATGCTTTTTCATGGTACAACCACCCACCCTGTGAAATTTTTGCTTTACGGAGGCATGTGTACATATTACACTTTTTTTTAATCCAACAGTTTCTAAAAACCTCGTGCAGTATTTATAGATACTTATTCTGAAATGTGATAAAACAGTCTGCTTCAAGGCATCCTTAATATCCAGAACCACCAGTCCGTGAGAGTAACTGGTATCCTGGTTGGGTTTTGTTTTGCTTTGAGGCAACAGCATTGGTCTCTAAGGGGGTAGGCTACTGACATAAATTACTCGCAGACAATTTGCCAGCAGGAGAGGATGCGGAGTTTGTCAAATGTACTTAATTATTCACTTCATCCTAAGTGGGCTGATCTTACGGGAAGGGTGTTGTAGGGCTAGTGAAGAGTGGTGTGATGCTGGGGGCTCTGTGCTGTGCTGTCTGCAGCATTACTCTGTGTTCAGTGCAACAGCTAGTGCATACCCTCTACTCCGCCAAAGAAGCGTGTGGTTATATTTGACCACATTTTGACCAAGGCTGTAAGATATTATAGTTAAAATATATCCTTAATTAGGTAGAACTATATTTCAGTGGGAGTGTTTTGCTTGCTTTTGTTTTTAATTCACAAGGGATCTTCTCGTTCCCTTCATTATTACATTTGCAGCATGTGAACTCACATACCCTTTTCAGGTGGTGATGTGTTTTGGAGATAGACCATCTCTTTTGGAGCTTACTAGGAAAAAGTTGCTTTAAATTGTGTGTCTTTTGACGTGTTCTTTTGAGGGGGATGAAACAGGGACAGATGGCTGCTAGTTGAACAGGCTTGTTTTTTAGTTTGTTTTTTATTTACTCATGCAGTGAGAAAGGACTGAAAGATGACACAGAAATAAAGGAGTGGAGGAGAAATATCCATTACTTTATTGCCTTATTTCATACCTTTCAAAAGATAAAATTTGTTACACTTTCTTCCATCTCTTCTTGTAAATCATACATGAAGTGTGTAAGTAGGATGAGCTTCAGCTTCAGAAATGCTTTGGGTTCATGTTAGGGACAGATTAAGCATTTATGGTGAGAATCAAGCTTATGTATTTACAAAAACTTCTGTTCAGAGGTTTTGTACTCCAATAGTATTGGATGCCATGGGGGTGACAAGCCCAGCTTGAGCCCATGAACCTAGTCTGAGCCAAGACAAGGCACGAGCCCACTGCCTGCTCTCCTCTCCACTCTGTGATACTGCAGGGGCAGACAGCATCGCCCTTTGAGACACAGTGGCTGCCTTACTGGGATGACTTTTGCCACCTGGGCTGATGCCAGAGCTTGGCTGTTTGGAATTGGAGGTGGATGTGAACTTGGGCTGTGTTCCAGGTCTGTGTTTCTTGCCTCTGTTAGGGATTTAGGTAATTAATTCTGTCAACATTTTTGGATTTACAGGAACTGGAAGTGATTATGTGGGAGTGGAGTTGAGGACCATGTGGGTTTACAAAAAAAGACAAGAAGTGTTTAGGTTAAGATAAAATATTTGTACTACTACTTGCATACATACAGTAAAGAGCTATACAATGACAGCAATACCAAGCTATTGTGTTAGCCTCTAGAAGATGTGCATAAGAGTTGGGGGCTAGTATTTGATTCAGCTCTCTATACCGCTTTGTTCACAACTGGAAGTAAAATTGAGACTCTCTTGGCAATTGCTCACCAACAGCTGATTCCAAGCAGACACAATGGATGAGGTTAGTATTGACAGACTTCAGGTTCTCCATCTAAACGAAATACTTGAGACTGTCTAGTTTCTCATTCCCGGAGAGGAATGGACACCTTTAGAGTGAGTTCATCTGACCTGTTTTACAGCTTATTTCAGGATGCGATGGAGTATGGCCTAGACTAGCTGCACTGGCTAACCTCCACTGGTCGGAGAGTGTAAACAGAGTTGACTAGTTTTGAAATAGATGTCTGTGGATCCCATCCTTCATGTGATTTACCTCACACTGTAGAAGTAAATTTTTATATGAAAGATTTTATTTTCAAATGAAGTAGGATGTTGCCTTTATTGCCTTCCAAATGTACAAATGACCATTTTTAAGAGAAAGGCTAAGTGGTGTTTTACAAAGCCAACAGCTTCTCTATTTAACCCACAGAGCAATTTCACATGGCCCCAGGAAATTCCTACACAGCCATAACTGTGCTTGGGAACTATAGTTGGGTTCCAGACAGTATGTCATAAATGCGGATAGTTCCATGTTAGGATTTTCAGAGTGAAATTGGGTTTGAGAAACTTCCATGGAATTTTATGGTTAAACCACCAGTGCATTCTGCCTTGGGTCTGGTATCAAGTCACTTCATGTGGTAAAGTTCTGCAAAAAGGCAGCTGTACTTTTTCTTGCCATGCATTCTCAGATCTTAAAGCACAAAAGGTCATGCTGTGTGGCGCTGAAAAGCCAGCCTGTATCTGGTGGAACAAGCATGACGTGGAGTTAATGAACGCTGAAGGACTTGAGCTCTCTTTATTGTTCTGTGCAGTTGAGTGCCTCTGTACCTCACTCCCTCACGCACTGTTCAGTACCTGGCTGTTATGGCTATCCTGTCCTTCCTGCTCGTCAGGGTATCCTGGCTCCCCATGGGCTTCCGAGAGGAAGGATCTCTGTAAACACGCTCAGCCTCTGAGTGGGAAAAGGAGCTATGCCTTGAATATAGGCTATTAAAGTAACTGCCTTGCAGGTTTGCAGACAGAGTAACAGTGAACAACAACTGATGAGACTGTTTCAAATGGAAGAACATTTGAAGCAATGCTAGCAGCTAATTTTTAGTAGATTATAAAAGAATAAAATTATGTTCACTAGTTTCGACAAGTTAGAGAAGGGACACAGCTGCACTGTTAACCAGTCCTACACAATATACAAATTGATATGCTAATGATTTTTGGTAAGTCCTCTCTTGATCTCTGCTTTTACGCTTTTTGGAAGCAAAATCTCAGAAATCTTTTCTGTGTATGAAAGCTTTCTCCACCAAAATATAAAATGGCATTAGCTTCTGCTGTTCCAACCCATTTCAGGCTTTGATGTTTAAGACCTTCACTTGATGACAGAGGGATTTTAGGTCAAGCATTGCCTGACTTTCTCTATTTCCATCTGAAGGATGTTTCATAGTGAAGTCTCTTCATGTTCTATTTAAAATTTTAGTTGGACTCTTGTCTCATGGAAAAATAAATAAAAATGAAGGGCTCTCTAGGAGTGCCTCAGTGAAAAAATTATGGAACTGCTTTTTCAGATGAACTGTGTGACATTTATCTATGAGAGATATTCATTGAGTGAATAAAGTTGCTGCTGTAGTTTGACATAGTAGGCAATATTTCTGACTATTATACATACAGATGATTTACTTCTACCTCTGCTTTAATTCCACCTTTAAAGTAATAAAACATAAGTGGGCAAGGTCTTCCCGTAATCCTGCTTTCCGATAGCTCTTTGCTATGTTGCTTAAAATGTAATTTTCCTGTAAATTAAGTATTTTCACTTCATCCATTCATAAGGGTGGTAGGGGGAAATCCACTTGCAGTTATTGATGGTACTGAGATAGTATTTCTAGTTTGCATTGGCGGTGACCATGGGTGTGGGACATATAGCTGCAGCTTGGAGAGGGGGTCTCTACCAGACCATTCACCATGGTGAGCAGGGTTGTCTCCAGGAGGAGAAGAGGAGGAGGAGGAGAAGCTGTGTATAAGCAGTAATGGAGGGAAGGAGGAGAAAACTGAACTTTTTAAAAACCTAGCCCCCCAAAAGTGAGAAAACTCAAGTAGACGTACAGCTGTGAATATATGTAGATGTTTGTTTATTACAGCTTGGTGTGTGTATTGTGTTAGCTGAAGAGTTTATCCTAGACTGTGTGTGTCTGATGGCAATTCATCTGTGCAATAGAACGTTGTGGTGGCAGCGAATCCAGAAAGCCCACGGAAGAGGAGAGTGCCAACAAAGTGCATGCTTGAGCCGCGTCCTTGCTGGTTCTGGGAGTGAGCAGCTCCACTCTTGAGCGTGCAGGCAGTGGGGTGGCCATGCCCCAGGAGCGTTAGGGGAGCAGTGCTCAGGGCAGTGGGCACTTTGCCCCAGGGTCGGACCGTGCAGCCTTGCACGGTCATGCATGGCTGCCTGGTTACTCACCCAGCAGGATGAGCTCATGGAGGAGCACAGTGTGTGCATGTGTAAACTCATTTGCACTTTTATATTACAATTTTCTTAACAGTTCTCAATGGCTGTGAGTTGAGGGTACTATTATGATACTGATGCTGATGCGGATTACCTGTGTGACTGCTCGAGTGCAAGCAAGCTTCTGGGAGTCTTACTTCATTCTGCATTTTACCAGAAAGATTTTGTGGATGTGATTTCTTTGCATAGGATCCCTATTATGGGCTGAATTGAATATTAAATTACTCCTCAAACCCTCAAGGCAGTACATCAGTTTCACTCCTACTGAGCAATTTGTGCTATGTTGTATGTGCCATGTACCAGCTTCAGTTTCTGAATTCTCCCAGGGCTAGGATTTTGCTCCATTCATTTCAGTTTTTCTTTTTCAAAATTGTAATGTTTTACTAAGGGTGAGAAATATATTTAATGAAATACTTTAATTTGTTCTCATGTTATGGGCTTGTATTTCCCCCCTCCTCTCATTCAGTTTTCACCAGATGTTTTAAATATTTTCCTGAGAGCCTATGCTTTCAAGGTTTTTCTGCAAATCCAATTGTGTTTAACAGGCACGGAGTCCTTGTGAATCAATGTTATGTTTTTCTCTACTTTATGCCTCCGGGATCTGGCAGATGTCTTGAGTTCTAGGACAAGAGATTTTCAGTGTTTTCTGTATGAAAGGAGATAAGATGGTTATAAGATTACATGGCTAGAATTTTCTCAGAAAGGAACAGTTTCAGACCTCTGTGGAAGGCAGGCATTTAATTGACCACGTTTTGTAGAATTTAGTAAGTTCAGAAAGTAATTAATTCAATAATGCATCTTCTGCTATCAAAAATGATGATTTTTGTAAGGAAAGCTGTATTTGTGGTTTTTTTTTTTCACTTATTTCTTTTCTTAACCTTAAGTGAATGGCATATGTAACATGAAGAAAATATGGTGTTTACTTGATCTTACCTAGGAAAAACTTCTTTATCTTAAAGTCACAGTTTTAGCAAGATGGATGGTAATTTTAACTCAGATACTTGTGCTTAATTCATAGCCTTAATTTTCACCTTGAACAGACAAATTAAATGCATTTGGTTAATTTTAACTGTAGCTATTTTCTTACTTTTTTCCCCACTGCACTGCAATATAAATTGTTTGTTCTTGTTTCCTTAATTGATTGTTTTTTCACCTCGCTTTTTTTTCCTGTCATTTGCTTTGAGACACCTGAAGTGTCACTGTTGACAATAAAAAGTGAGGAAATGTCAAAGATAAGGCTGCTGATTAAGGCTCCTTATGTCTGTCTGTAGTTTTCAAGCTGCGGAATGTGAGGTGCTCACCATGTGTGACAGGGATGAGTCTTTAACCTGAGAGAAGGTTAACTGGTGACTTGATGCTCCTTTGTTCTGTTTCCATTTGCTGACTTCTGCATTAGAGAACCTGGTGCATCTGGGTTAACCTGATGCTTCATGGAAATTTTAGAAATTATACAACCACTTTGTATCAGCCTGTGATCAGGAATAGAGGGAGAAAGAAAAAAAAGAAGGCATGAAAGAGCAAAGAAGCATGGATCAGAAAAGAAAAAGAAAAAAAAAAGTAGCTAGTGGCAGGAAATGCTTATTTCCCTGGGGACAAGTAAGAATACATAACTGTTACCTTGTTGTTACTTTGCCATATAAACAATTACCCTAGCAGCTATGTAAATGATGTATGAGAGAGAAGTGAGTAGGTTTCTGCTGCCCTCCCTCTCTCCCTTTCTTTCTCTTTCCTAAACTATCTGTAGAATTTGGAGACCTGCTTCCATGCCAGAAACTGCAAAAAAAAGTTAGACGTGAAAAGGAGGGATAATCCCACATGATTACACTTTTGTTATTTCTCAAGTGTTAATCACAAAATGAAAAATGGTATTTTGTGTAATCTTAGATTTGTATAAGTGCATGATGACATTTTGAATTACCTTTCCTGAAACACAAACTATGCATGTCTCAGACGTAGAAGACGTTTGCTGAATTGCAGAGCTTTAAAAATGACAGTCTTGGGGCTTTGATGGATTCTCTGTCTCCTGAAGTCTTGAAATTAAAGTCAATATTTTTCTGTATTTTCAACAGAAGTTAAAAGACTAAATGCAGACGTTATTGCATGGCGTACCTGGGCTTATATAGGTGTTTGACAGGATGATCACAGGGTGTCGTCAGGATTTGAGTTAAGAGACTTGTTTGGAGTTTCACTGTAGTGCTGCACTGTGTGTGACAAATGGTTCTTCACATACTTGGACTTGTGCTTTTCTCATTTAACATTCTTCTCTATTTGTTTTCTTAACATTTTCTTCTTTTTGGTGCAGTTTTTCTAGCTGCACTCTCCCTCCTTGTCTACGGTGTTCATTCCAGCAAGTTCTGTAGTTTTCCCATCCTGTCTGCCACACCTTGCGTTTCTCTAGCTGTACTGCTGTAATACCCTTTTCTCCTGCAAACCCTCCAGCAACCTGGTTTCTCATTCATCCGTTCCCTGTTACATTTGTAGGTAGATAGCATGGTAGGTTTTTTCCTTTTTTCCTTTTTTTTTTTTTTTTTGGTAAGAGAAAATTAGCTTTAAAGGTTTTTTGCATTTGCTTTTTGATTTAGCTCCTCTTTAGTGTGGATTAAGGAGGATGAACAGTATCTGGTTCCATCACCATGGCTTTGGCTGGTCTTGTTCTCCTGTGGGACTGCCTGGCACTGAGATGCTGCTACCCAGGAAACTGAGGCTGATAAAAAGTCTGCATTAACTTTATACAATTTCCTGGCCCTTAAACAGCAACTGATCTGTTTTGGCTCAGCTGAAAAATGGACATCTTGAGCCCTTTTCTTCCCAGAGTGTTTTTCCTTTTTACCATGTTTCATGGCCAATTGCTGGTGTCGCTGTACCATGAAAAATTCCTGAGACTATTTTGCAACAATGGCTTTGAGTCTAGTCTGATTTAATTAGTAGGTAAAAAGAGCTTGTATCTGTGGTTGTATTTAGGGGCTTCATGCTGTTATGGCATGACAGCTTATTGTTGAATATCCAATGCAGAAGTCAGTTTATCTTATAACTTTTTTTTTTTTGAAAGAAAAATAGCTTAAAGATGTAAGCCACCTCAAATGCAAACTGTGATTATGAAATACAAAAATGTTGATGATATAAAATTCTGTAAGGAAAGCCATGCAAGAATGGCTGTGGGCTTAGGTTTTTATTCCTTTGCTCTTACAGTGAGAGACTAAAAATGCTTATGCAATATTAATTCAGGATATACAGCAAATTGGCATTTGGAAGCATTCAATTTTCTTCATAATTGTTCTCCATTCACTTGGCCGATTATCAGTAATTTCAGGGAATTAGAGATGCTGCTTTTAGAAGTTTCTAGTGAACTCTTTAGAATTGTCAAACAATAACAAACCTGCCACTTAGGCAGCAATTTTCTCTCTTGCTGTCCTCACTCTAATGTTAGATGGCTGTTTGGAAAGGCTAGACAAGCAAACTGTCATGTAATAAATCAGTAGGAAATTTTTTTCAGCCTCATGCTGCTGACTGAATTTTGATCTAAGAGTTTTTGTTTGTTTTATTCATGCAAAGACTTCTGTCCTCCAGTTTGGGTCCAGTGAGGTTGTTTTTTCTTGATAGCAAGACCCGTAAAAGTATATTTCATGGAAGAACTTAATACTGTATTCTTGTGGATTGAGTTTTTATTTCTTTAGGCGTCTCCAGATGAGTCCCACAAGAATGTGATTCAAAGCATGTGATGTCCAAGTCTTTCCTTTTCCTCTTGTAAAATGAAAAGGGGAACAGAATTGTTAAAAACCTTCAGGAATGGGGTTGTGAAGTGCCATTTTCTGAAAAGGTGGCTTTCTGTCCTCTCTGGCTGCATCACAGTACTCCCCTGAAGCTCAACATGTGCACAGGGAAGAGATCTGCAAACCTTCTCTGGTCAGCAAGGGGTGTTGGGAGAGACTGTTTGATGGGGATATCTGCAACAGCATGATTCAGTGACCCGGTGGAGTATGTTAGGTACTTACCTCTAAGTTATGGATCATCATCTCTGTCTCTCTCTGTCTCCTGGAGTTAGCAGGCCAAGGGGACCAACATCCTCATGCTTGTCCCTGTCCCAGCCAGGAGTGAGGAGTATGAACATCTGAATGAGTGTAGGCGTAGGTGGTTTTAGCTCCTGTTACTCTCAATGTAGCTGCTTCCCAGCCATGCTGAGGTGCTGTTTTTGACAAGGAAAAGCAAAGTTCTCAGAGATGTTTAACTGTTTTTCCCTCCAGCTATGCTGAAAGAGCAAAAAAATACTACACTTGAATTAGGTGTTTTTAGTCCAGTGGTCATAGTTGAGATAACCCAACTGCTTCTGAGGAACGTGAGAGCAACCAAGTTTTGATAATCTCAGAAAATATTTTAATCTGCTTTACTTTAGAATTGTCGCAGTAATTACACAAAAAGTACAGTCATGGTTGTATTCCAAGAACCAGTAAGACTGGGGGAGGTGAGTGAGGGGTGCTCGGTGATGAGCATGGAACTGAGTGCAGCCCAGCCTGCCCTCTTGTCCAGCAGTGTGTTTTGTACTACCTGCATCCAAGGGTCATTCCTCTGAGCCTTCCTCTTGCTGGCTTTTGTATGATGAAGAGCCCCTCTTTTAGAAATGTTCTGTTGTGGACAGGAGGGGACACCCTCTGTTAATCAGATTCAGACTTGATTTCTCAGTTAAGCTCAGTCTTGGCTCCCTTTTAAAACTTACTGAGGAAGTTTGCTTTTTTCGTATGTGTTACATGACCAATGGATATGTTTTTTCTGCCCCTAAATTTGAACTTGAGTCTAAGAGAAAGGATATTAAACATCCTTTGAAAGTATTTTCGAATGTTATAAAAACACATAAATCCAAATCTCATCTGAGACATAAGTGAATTATGTCATGGATTAATAACTTCTAAAATAGTTTTACAAATTCCAGAGAAGAAACACTAAAGTAATGAACTTGTTCTCAGAAAACTATTTAGTTTCAGAAATATTTAAGAAATATTTTTAGTGTTTATGTGAATGGTGTGGAAAATAATGTTTCAGTTTCTGTACAGACAAGATCCTAACTAAAATTATCGTGTGTGTGTATGAATACAGATATACTTTTGTTCTGTGGTGACCTTAAAAAAAAAAATCTGCAAGAAGGTTCTCTGTTTAAATACCCTTTTTATTTGCAGTGATGAGTAAGTATCTCAGATATTATCTAATGTGGTAGATTTTTTGACATCTCATACAAAATAAATATTCTAGCTCTCATACAGTTGTTAAAGTACTCTGCCTTCAGAGATTGCATAAACGTAGGTAACTAAACAACAATAAACTTTTTTTCTGCTCTCTTATAATGTGAAATTCAGGATAGCTACTTCTATTAAACAGTAAAGTAGTCTTCAGTCAGAAGCACCATGTTTAATGTAAAAATAGTGTAGTTTGGCAAAATATATGTGAACAATTTCTTAGTTTCAGATTTTGAACAAAGCACTTCAAACCTAGAGGCCATGTCCTGCTAGAAGCACACTGACTGCCTGATGAGAGCCTATGGGTGTTCTACTCGCGGTTGCTTGTACATCTTCCCCATGATTGTTCTGTGAATCTCCAGGTGCTGTGTATGAACCTCTTAAGGATGCATGGATTGAAAAATCAATAAGATAAGGAAGTCTTAATACCAGAAGGCTTTCTAAATTCTAATGTAAGATAAAAATGATGATACTAAGACTTGTTCCCTAAAATTCATTGCTCTCAGGTGGGTTAAAGAAATAACTCCATCAGTACAGGAGATGGCTCTCCTCTCCTGTGTCTTTCTTTTAGTGGGTTATGCAAGATAACTTTCTTCTTTTTGAGGAGCAGAAGAGCCTTTGTGGAAAACTTAAGTTAAAAAATAGTTACAGTGAATTTTATTTTTGGTTGTAGCAGCAGCATCTTACAGATACAAGCTGGGTAGGGGACGCTGTGGATGCTGAATATTGGTCGCATAGTGCTCTTACAGCTTTCCCTTACATCTTGACTGTGACATCAAAGTGCAGCTTTGATCCAGAAAGGTAGCTCCTCTTTTGCCTCTCCACGTTGATAGTTAGATGGGTAAGTGACCCTTCTATGTTCCTGCTTTTCTGCTGCATATATTTTCTCATTGATTGAAGTAGTTAGCCCTGATGGTGCAGGGGCTGTTTCTGGATGGGTGATACTTGGGGAAGCCAGTACTCTGTCCCTCAGCCCATGTGCAGGCGGCCCAGGCCACGGCCTCCTGTGAGCTGGAGGAACTGTAGTTCCTTTGTTTCCCTGGTTTCTCTTCTGTCTGTCCTTAGTAGAGGTTTTATCAGCTTGTTCTCTTTTTTGCAGGGAGATCTTGGAGAGAGTAAAGTCTGTGTAGTAGTAGCACAAGGCACTTAACTGTTCGGGTGCAGAGGGAGGCGTTCAGCTGCCAGATCAGTTATAACAGCTTTTTTCTTCTGCTGTGGAAAATGCAATGTGTTTGAGGGGTTTTGCAGACTACTATTGTCCAACCCAATACTGGCACATCAGTTCCTTGATAACCCATCCTGGGCTATTGATTTTCCCTTGAATCTGTTGAGATTCCTCATGTTGAGGCAAGAGCCTCCCGTTATTTATGCTAATGGAAGAGGACCAAGTAATATATATGCTGGCTGTCCTCTCCTTTTCCCATTTCAGTGTATGAATATGTTTTGGGCTGCAGAACAATGAATACCTTATTAATCTCATTTGAAGAATGAAACAGAATGAAAACTCCTCAGTAGTATAAAATGAATAATAATCATTACAATTTTAAACATATATTCTCCACATTCTCCCTTTCTGCATGCAGATATTTGAAATTGTTGTAGCACATTCTAGGATGACACAAGGAGCGAGGCTTGTGGTGTGGAGACAGCTTGGAAAAGTTAGCTGCTGGGAACCTGACAAATTCTGGCATGAAGCATATACCATAGTATTGCAGTAAATATCTTCTGTTAGTTCTGGCTAAAGCTGTTTCTCCAATAAGAAAGATGATCTTCATCTTTGGGCTAGAACCAATCACAAATTATAATGAAAACTGGCAACTGCAAGCATGAAAAGTCATCGATCCAAAAATTCATGAACTGTCTTTCATGTAGTGAGATTTCTTTTTGAACTTCAGCTGAGGCTCCTATTTGCTTACTCTTCATTTTGAACTTTTAGGAATAATTTTTGACTCTCTTCAGCCTTGTCAATGTGACATAAAAAAAAAAGGAGGAGAGGTTTACACATGCAGCGTAAATCACATGTTTTCAGGGTTGTAAATGGGAGGAGAGAAA